>NW_027474091.1:0-89226 GCF_050947335.1 Megachile rotundata | reverse complement strand
TATCAATCTAACTCATATTATTTGCCATATTATGCTTATATGATCGATAGAACGACAATTACTATACTTATTACTCTTATTATTATCAATCTAACTCATATTATTAGCCATATTAGGCTTATATGATCGATAGAACGACAATTACTAAACTCATTACTCTGATTATTATCAATCTAACTCATATTATTAGCCATATTATGCTTATATGATCGACAGAACGACAATATCTATACTTATTACACTCACTGTTATCAATCTAACTCATTATTAACCATATTATGCAGCTATGATCGATAGCACGACAATTACTATACTTATTACTCTTATTATTATCAGCCTAACTCATATTATTAGCCATATTATGCTTATATGATCGATAGAACGACAATTACTATACTTATTACTCTTATTATTATCAACCTAACTCATATTATTAGCCATATTATGCTTATATGATCGACAGAACGACAATTACAATACTTATTACACACACTGTTATCAATCTAACTCATATTATTAACCATATTATGCAAATATGATCGATAGAACGACAATTACTATACTTATTACTCTTATTAATATCAGCCTAACTCATATCATTAGCCATATGATGCTTATATGATCGACAGAACGACAATTACTATACTCATTACTCTTATTATTATCAATCTAACTCATATTATTAACCATAATATGCTAATATGATCGATAGAACGACAATTACTATACCCATTACTCTTATTATTATCAACCTAACTCATATCGTTAGCCATATTATGCTCATATGATCGACAGAACGACAATTACTATACTTATTACACTCACTATTATCAATCTAACTCATATTATTAACCATATTATGCAGATATGATCGATAGCACGACAATTACTATACTTATTACTCTTATTATTATCAGCCTAACTCATATTATTAGCCATATTATGCTTATATGATCGATAGAACGACAATTGCGCTACTCATTACTCTTATTATTATCAATCTAACTCATATTATTAACCATATTATGCAGATATGATCGATAGCACGACAATTACTATACTTATTACTCTTATTATTATCAGCCTAACTGATATTATTAGCCATATTATGCTTATATGATCGATAGAACGACAATTACTATACTTATTACACTCACTATTATCAATCTAACTCATATTATTAACCATATTATTCAGCTATGATCGATAGCACGACAATTACTATACTTATTACTCTTATTATTATGAATCTAACTCATATTATTAGCCATATTATGCTTATATGATCGATAGAACGAGAATTACTATACTTATTACTCTTATTATTATCAACCTAACTCATATTATTAGCCATATTGTGCTTATATGGTCGACAGAACGACAATTACTATACTTATTACACTCACTATTATCAGTCTAACTCATATTATTAACCATATTATGCAGATATGATCGATAGCACGACAATTACTATACTTATTACTCTTATTATTATCAGCCTAACTCATATTATTAGCCATATTATGCTTATATGATCGATAGAACGACAATTGCTATACTCATTACTCTTATTATTATCAACCTAACTCATATTATTAGCCATATTATGCTTATATGGTCGACAGAACGACAATTACTATACATATTACACTTACTATTATCAGTCTAACTCATATTATTAACCATATTATGCAGATATGATCGATAGCACGACAATTACTATACTTATTACTCTTATTATTATCAGCCTAACTCATATTATTAGCCATATTAGGCTTATATGAGCGATAGAACGACAATTACTATACTCATTACTCTTATTATTATCAATCTAACTCATATTATTTGCCATATTATGCTTATATGATCGATAGAACGACAATTACTATACTCATTACTCTTATTATTATCAATCTAACTCATATTATTAACCATATTATGCAGACATGTTCGATAGAACTACAATTAGTATAGTCATTACTCTTATTATTATCAACCTAACTCATATTATTAGCCATATTATGCTTATACGATCGATAGAACGACAATTAGTATAGTCATTACTCTTATTATTATCAACCTAACTCATATTATAAGCCATATTATGCTTATACGATCGATAGAACGACAATTACTATACTTATTACTCTTATTATTATCAACCTAACTCATATTATTAGCCATATTATGCTTATATGATCGACAGAACGAAAATTACTATACTTATTACACTCACTATTATCAATCTAACTCATTATTAACCATATTATGCTTATATGATCGACAGAACGACAATTACTATACTTATTACTCTTATTATTATCAGCCTAACTCATATTATTACCCATATTATGCTTATATGATCGATAGAACGGCAATTACTATACTCATTACTCTTATTATTATCAACCTAACTCATATTATTAGCCATATTATGCTTATATGATCGACAGAACGACAATTACTATACTTATTACACTCACTATTATCAATCTAACTCATTATTAACCATATTATGCGGCTATCATCGATAGCACGACAATTACTATACGTATTACTCTTATTATTATCAGCCTAACTCATATTATTAGCCATATTATGCTTATACGATCGATAGAACGACAATTAGTATAGTCATTACTCTTATTATTATCAACCTAACTCATATTATTAGCCATATTATGCTTATACGATCGATAGAACGACAATTACTATACTTATTACTCTTATTATTATCAACCTAACTCATATTATTAGCCATATTATGCTTATATGATCGACAGAACGAAAATTACTATACTTATTACACTCACTATTATCAATCTAACTCATTATTAACCATATTATGCTTATATGATCGACAGAACGACAATTACTATACTTATTACTCTTATTATTATCAGCCTAACTCATATTATTAGCCATATTATGCTTATATGATCGATAGAACGACAATTACTATACTCATTACTCTTATTATTATCAACCTAACTCATATTATTAGCCATATTATGCTTATATGATCGACAGAACGACAATTACTATACTTATTACACTCACTATTATCAATCTAACTCATTATTAACCATATTATGCGGCTATCATCGATAGCACGACAATTACTATACGTATTACTCTTATTATTATCAGCCTAACTCATATTATTAGCCATATTATGCTTATACGATCGATAGAACGACAATTAGTATAGTCATTACTCTTATTATTATCAACCTAACTCATATTATTAGCCATATTATGCTTATACGATCGATAGAACGACAATTACTATACTTATTACTCTTATTATTATCAACCTAACTCATATTATTAGCCATATTATGCTTATATGATCGACAGAACGAAAATTACTATACTTATTACACTCACTATTATCAATCTAACTCATTATTAACCATATTATGCTTATATGATCGACAGAACGACAATTACTATACTTATTACTCTTATTATTATCAGCCTAACTCATATTATTAGCCATATTATGCTTATATGATCGATAGAACGACAATTACTATACTCATTACTCTTATTATTATCAACCTAACTCATATTATTAGCCATATTATGCTTATATGATCGACAGAACGACAATTACTATACTTATTACACTCACTATTATCAATCTAACTCATTATTAACCATATTATGCGGCTATCATCGATAGCACGGCAATTACTATACGTATTACTCTTATTATTATCAGCCTAACTCATATTATTAGCCATATTATGCTTATATGATCGATAGAACGACAATTACTATACTTATTACTCTTATTATTATCAATCTAACTCATATTATTAGCCATATTATGCTTATATGATCGATAGAACGACAATTACTATACTTATTACTCTTATTATTATCAACCTAACTCATATTATTAGCCATATTATGTTTATATGATCGACAGAACGACAATTACTATACTTATTACACTCACTATTATCAATCTAACTCATTATTAACCATATTATGCAGATATGATCGATAGCACGACAATTACTATACTTATTACTCTTATTATTATCAGCCTAACTCATATTATTAGCCATATTATGCTTATATGATCGATAGAACGACAATTACTATACTCATTACTCTTATTATTATCAATCTAGCTCATATTATTAACTATAATATGCTAATATGATCGATAGAACGACAATTACTATACCTATTACTGTTATTATTATCAACCTAACTCATATCGTTAGCCATATTATGCTTATATGATCGACAGAACGACAATTACTATACTTATTACACTCACTATTATCAATCTACCTCATATTATTAACCATATTATGCAGATATGATCGATAGCACGACAATTACTATACTTATTACTCTTATTATTATCAGCCTAACTCATATTATTAGCCATATTATGCTTATATGATCGATAGAACGACAATTGCTATACTCATTACTCTTATTATTATCAATCTAACTCATATTATTAACCATATTATGCAGATATGATCGATAGCACGACAATTACTATACTTATTACTCTTATTATTATCAGCCTAACTCATATTATTAGCCATATTATGCTTATATGATCGAAAGAACGACAACTACTATACTTATTACACTCACTATTATCAATCCAACCCATATTATTAACCATATTATGCAGATATGATCGATAGCACGACATTTACTAAACTCATTTCTCTTATTATTATCGATCTAACTCATATTATTAACCATGTTATGCAGATATGATCGACAGCACGACATTTACTATACTTATTACTCTTATTATTATCAATCTAACTCATATTATTAACCATATTATGCAGATATGATCGATAGCACGACAATTACTATACTTATTACTCTTATTATTATCAGCCTAACTCATATTATTAGCCATATTATGCTTATATGATCGATAGAACGAGAATTACTATACTTATTACTCTTATTATTATCAACCTAACTCATATTATTAGCCATATTATGCTTATATGGTCGACAGAACGACAATTACTATACTTATTACACTCACTATTATCAGTCTAACTCATATTATTAACCATATTATGCAGATATGATCGATAGCACGACAATTACTATACTTATTACTCTTATTATTATCAGCCTAACTCATATTATTAGCCATATTATGCTTATATGATCGATAGAACGACAATTGCTATACTCATTACTCTTATTATTATCAACCTAACTCATATTATTAGCCATATTATGCTTATATGATCGATAGAACGAGAATAACTATACTCATTACTCTTATTAATATCAGCCTAACTCACATTATTAGCCATATTAGGCTTATATGATCGATAGAACGACAATTACTAGACTCATTACTCAGATTATTATCACTCTAACTCATATTATTAGCCATATTATGGATTATATGATCGACAGAACGACAATTACAATACTTATTACACTCACTGTTATCAATCTAACTCATATTATTAAGCATATTATGCAAATATGATCGATAGAACGACATTTACTATACTTATTACTCTTATTATTATCAGCCTAACTCATATTATTAGCCATATTAGGCTTATATGATCGATAGAACGACAATTACTAAACTCATTACTCTTATTATTATCAATCTAACTCATATTATTAACCATATAATGCTAATATGATCGATAGAACGACAATTACTATACTTATTACACTCACTATTATCAATCTAACCCATATTATTAACCATATTATGCAGATATGATCGATAGCACGACATTTACTATACTCATTTCTCTTATTATTATCAATCTAACTCATATTATTAACCATGTTATGCAGATATGATCGACAGCACGACATTTACTTTACTTATTACTCTTATTATTATCAATCTAACTCATATTATTAGCCATATTATGCTTATATGATCGATAGAACGACAATTACTATACTTATTACACTCACTATTATCAGTCTAACTCATATTATTAACCATATTATGCAGATATGATCGACAGCACGACATTTACTTTACTTATTACTCTTATTATTATCAATCTAACTCATATTATTAGCCATATTATACTTATATGATCGACAGAACGACAATTACTATACTTATTACACTCACTATTATCAATCTAACTCATTATTAACCATATTATGCGGCTATCATCGATAGCACGACAATTACTATACGTATTACTCTTATTATTGTCAGCCTAACTCATATTATTAGCCATATTATGCTTATACGATCGATAGAACGACAATTAGTATAGTCATTACTCTTATTATTATCAACCTAACTCATATTATTAGCCATATTAGGCTTATATGAGCGATAGAACGACAATTACTATACTCATTACTCTTATTATTATCAATCTAACTCATATTATTTGCCATATTATGCTAATATGATCGATAGAACGACAATTACTATACTTATTACACTCACTATTATCAATCTAACCCATATTATTAACCATATTATGCAGATATGATTGATAGCACGACAATTACTATACTTATTACTCTTATTATTATCAGCCTAACTCATATTATTAGCCATATTATGCTTATATGATCGAAAGAACGACAACTACTATACTTATTACACTCACTATTATCAATCCAACCCATATTATTAACCATATTATGCAGATATGATCGATAGCACGACATTTACTAAACTCATTTCTCTTATTATTATCGATCTAACTCATATTATTAACCATGTTATGCAGATATGATCGACAGCACGACATTTACTATACTTATTACTCTTATTATTATCAATCTAACTCATATTAATAACCATATTATGCAGATATGATCGATAGCACGACAATTACTATACTTATTACTCTTATTATTATCAGCCTAACTCATATTATTAGCCATATTATGCTTATATGATCGATAGAACGAGAATTACTATACTTATTACTCTTATTATTATCAACCTAACTCATATTATTAGCCATATTATGCTTATATGGTCGACAGAACGACAATTACTATACTTATTACACTCACTATTATCAGTCTAACTCATATTATTAACCATATTATGCAGATATGATCGATAGCACGACAATTACTATACTTATTACTCTTATTATTATCAGCCTAACTCATATTATTAGCCATATTATGCTTATATGATCGATAGAACGACAATTGCTATACTCATTACTCTTATTATTATCAACCTAACTCATATTATTAGCCATATTATGCTTATATGATCGATAGAACGAGAATTACTATACTCATTACTCTTATTAATATCAGCCTAACTCACATTATTAGCCATATTAGGCTTATATGATCGATAGAACGACAATTACTAAACTCATTACTCAGATTATTATCACTCTAACTCATATTATTAGCCATATTATGGATTATATGATCGACAGAACGACAATTACAATACTTATTACACTCACTGTTATCAATCTAACTCATATTATTAAGCATATTATGCAAATATGATCGATAGAACGACAATTACTATACTTATTACTCTTATTATTATCAGCCTAACTCATATTATTAGCCATATTAGGCTTATATGATCGATAGAACGACAATTACTAAACTCATTACTCTTATTATTATCAATCTAACTCATATTATTAACCATATAATGCTAATATGATCGATAGAACGACAATTACTATACTTATTACACTCACTATTATCAATCTAACCCATATTATTAACCATATTATGCAGATATGATCGATAGCACGACATTTACTATACTCATTTCTCTTATTATTATCAATCTAACTCATATTATTAACCATGTTATGCAGATATGATCGACAGCACGACATTTACTTTACTTATTACTCTTATTATTATCAATCTAACTCATATTATTAGCCATATTATGCTTATATGATCGATAGAACGACAATTACTATACTTATTACACTCACTATTATCAGTCTAACTCATATTATTAACCATATTATGCAGATATGATCGACAGCACGACATTTACTTTACTTATTACTCTTATTATTATCAATCTAACTCATATTATTAGCCATATTATACTTATATGATCGACAGAACGACAATTACTATACTTATTACACTCACTATTATCAATCTAACTCATTATTAACCATATTATGCGGCTATCATCGATAGCACGACAATTACTATACGTATTACTCTTATTATTATCAGCCTAACTCATATTATTAGCCATATTATGCTTATACGATCGATAGAACGACAATTAGTATAGTCATTACTCTTATTATTATCAACCTAACTCATATTATTAGCCATATTAGGCTTATATGAGCGATAGAACGACAATTACTATACTCATTACTCTTATTATTATCAATCTAACTCATATTATTTGCCATATTATGCTAATATGATCGATAGAACGACAATTACTATACTTATTACACTCACTATTATCAATCTAACCCATATTATTAACCATATTATGCAGATATGATCGATAGCACGACATTTACTATACTCATTTCTCTTATTATTATCAATCTAACTCATATTATTAACCATGTTATGCAGATATGATCGACAGCACGACATTTACTTTACTTATTACTCTTATTATTATCAATCTATCTCATATTATTAACCATATTATGCAGATATGATCGATAGAACTACAATTAGTATACTCATTACTCTTACTATTATCAACCTAACTCATATTATTAGCCATATTATGCTTATACGATCGACAGAACGACAATTACTATACTTATTACACTCACTGTTATCAATCTAGCTCATATTATTAACCATATTATGCAAATATGATCGATAGAACGACAATTACTTTACTTATTGCTCTTATTATTATCAGCCTAACTCATATTATTAGCCATATTATGCTTATATGATCGATAGAACGACAATTACTATACTCATTACTCTTATTATTATCAATCTAACTCATATTATTTGCCATATTATGCTTATATGATCGATAGAACGACAATTACTATACTCATTACTCTTATTATTATCAATCTAACTCATATTATTAACCATATTATGCAGACATGTTCGATAGAACTACAATTAGTATAGTCATTACTCTTATTATTATCAACCTAACTCATATTATTAGCCATATTATGCTTATATGGTCGACAGAACGACAATTACTATACATATTACACTTACTATTATCAGTCTAACTCATATTATTAACCATATTATGCAGATATGATCGATAGCACGACAATTACTATACTTATTACTCTTATTATTATCAGCCTAACTCATATTATTACCCATATTATG
This sequence comes from Megachile rotundata, assembly GCF_050947335.1. NCBI lineage: Eukaryota > Metazoa > Arthropoda > Insecta > Hymenoptera > Megachilidae > Megachile > Megachile rotundata. Next base: position 79,914 of record NW_027474091.1, on the reverse strand, counting down.
CTTATATGATCGATAGAACGGCAATTACTATACTCATTACTCTTATTATTATCAATCTAACTCATATTATTTGCCATATTATGCTTATATGATCGATAGAACGACAATTACTATACTCATTACTCTTATTATTATCAACCTAACTCATATTATTAGCCATATTATACTTATATGATCGACAGAACGACAATTACTATACTTATTACACTCACTATTATCAATCTAACTCATTATTAACCATATTATGCTTATATGATCGACAGAACGACAATTACTATACTTATTACTCTTATTATTATCAGCCTAACTCATATTATTAGCCATATTATGCTTATATGATCGATAGAACGACAATTACTATACTCATTACTCTTATTATTATCAACCTAACTCATATTATTAGCCATATTATGCTTATATGATCGACAGAACGACAATTACTATACTTATTACACTCACTATTATCAATCTAACTCATTATTAACCATATTATGCGGCTATCATCGATAGCACGACAATTACTATACGTATTACTCTTATTATTATCAGCCTAACTCATATTATTAGCCATATTATGCTTATATGATCGATAGAACGACAATTACTATACTTATTACTCTTATTATTATCAATCTAACTCATATTATTAGCCATATTATGCTTATATGATCGATAGAACGACAATTACTATACTTATTACTCTTATTATTATCAGCCTAACTCATATTATTAGCCATATTATGCTTATATGATCGAAAGAACGACAACTACTATACTTATTACACTCACTATTATCAATCCAACCCATATTATTAACCATATTATGCAGATATGATCGATAGCACGACATTTACTAAACTCATTTCTCTTATTATTATCGATCTAACTCATATTATTAACCATGTTATGCAGATATGATCGACAGCACGACATTTACTATACTTATTACTCTTATTATTATCAATCTAACTCATATTAATAACCATATTATGCAGATATGATCGATAGCACGACAATTACTATACTTATTACTCTTATTATTATCAGCCTAACTCATATTATTAGCCATATTATGCTTATATGATCGATAGAACGAGAATTACTATACTTATTACTCTTATTATTATCAACCTAACTCATATTATTAGCCATATTATGCTTATATGGTCGACAGAACGACAATTACTATACTTATTACACTCACTATTATCAGTCTAACTCATATTATTAACCATATTATGCAGATATGATCGATAGCACGACAATTACTATACTTATTACTCTTATTATTATCAGCCTAACTCATATTATTAGCCATATTATGCTTATATGATCGATAGAACGACAATTGCTATACTCATTACTCTTATTATTATCAACCTAACTCATATTATTAGCCATATTATGCTTATATGATCGATAGAACGAGAATTACTATACTCATTACTCTTATTAATATCAGCCTAACTCACATTATTAGCCATATTAGGCTTATATGATCGATAGAACGACAATTACTAAACTCATTACTCAGATTATTATCACTCTAACTCATATTATTAGCCATATTATGGATTATATGATCGACAGAACGACAATTACAATACTTATTACACTCACTGTTATCAATCTAACTCATATTATTAAGCATATTATGCAAATATGATCGATAGAACGACAATTACTATACTTATTACTCTTATTATTATCAGCCTAACTCATATTATTAGCCATATTAGGCTTATATGATCGATAGAACGACAATTACTAAACTCATTACTCTTATTATTATCAATCTAACTCATATTATTAACCATATAATGCTAATATGATCGATAGAACGACAATTACTATACTTATTACACTCACTATTATCAATCTAACCCATATTATTAACCATATTATGCAGATATGATCGATAGCACGACATTTACTATACTCATTTCTCTTATTATTATCAATCTAACTCATATTATTAACCATGTTATGCAGATATGATCGACAGCACGACATTTACTTTACTTATTACTCTTATTATTATCAATCTAACTCATATTATTAGCCATATTATGCTTATATGATCGATAGAACGACAATTACTATACTTATTACACTCACTATTATCAGTCTAACTCATATTATTAACCATATTATGCAGATATGATCGACAGCACGACATTTACTTTACTTATTACTCTTATTATTATCAATCTAACTCATATTATTAGCCATATTATACTTATATGATCGACAGAACGACAATTACTATACTTATTACACTCACTATTATCAATCTAACTCATTATTAACCATATTATGCGGCTATCATCGATAGCACGACAATTACTATACGTATTACTCTTATTATTATCAGCCTAACTCATATTATTAGCCATATTATGCTTATACGATCGATAGAACGACAATTAGTATAGTCATTACTCTTATTATTATCAACCTAACTCATATTATTAGCCATATTAGGCTTATATGAGCGATAGAACGACAATTACTATACTCATTACTCTTATTATTATCAATCTAACTCATATTATTTGCCATATTATGCTAATATGATCGATAGAACGACAATTACTATACTTATTACACTCACTATTATCAATCTAACCCATATTATTAACCATATTATGCAGATATGATCGATAGCACGACATTTACTATACTCATTTCTCTTATTATTATCGATCTAACTCATATTATTAACCATGTTATGCAGATATGATCGACAGCACGACATTTACTTTACTTATTACTCTTATTATTATCAATCTAACTCATATTATTAACCATATTATGCAGATATGATCGATAGAACTACAATTAGTATACTCATTACTCTTACTATTATCAACCTAACTCATATTATTAGCCATATTATGCTTATACGATCGACAGAACGACAATTACTATACTTATTACACTCACTGTTATCAATCTAGCTCATATTATTAACCATATTATGCAAATATGATCGATAGAACGACAATTACTTTACTTATTGCTCTTATTATTATCAGCCTAACTCATATTATTAGCCATATTATGCTTATATGATCGATAGAACGACAATTACTATACTCATTACTCTTATTATTATCAATCTAACTCATATTATTTGCCATATTATGCTTATATGATCGATAGAACGACAATTACTATACTCATTACTCTTATTATTATCAATCTAACTCATATTATTAACCATATTATGCAGACATGTTCGATAGAACTACAATTAGTATAGTCATTACTCTTATTATTATCAACCTAACTCATATTATTAGCCATATTATGCTTATATGGTCGACAGAACGACAATTACTATACATATTACACTTACTATTATCAGTCTAACTCATATTATTAACCATATTATGCAGATATGATCGATAGCACGACAATTACTATACTTATTACTCTTATTATTATCAGCCTAACTCATATTATTACCCATATTATGCTTATATGATCGATAGAACGGCAATTACTATACTCATTACTCTTATTATTATCAATCTAACTCATATTATTTGCCATATTATGCTTATATGATCGATAGAACGACAATTACTATACTCATTACTCTTATTATTATCAACCTAACTCATATTATTAGCCATATTATACTTATATGATCGACAGAACGACAATTACTATACTTATTACACTCACTATTATCAATCTAACTCATTATTAACCATATTATGCTTATATGATCGACAGAACGACAATTACTATACTTATTACTCTTATTATTATCAGCCTAACTCATATTATTAGCCATATTATGCTTATATGATCGATAGAACGACAATTACTATACTCATTACTCTTATTATTATCAACCTAACTCATATTATTAGCCATATTATGCTTATATGATCGACAGAACGACAATTACTATACTTATTACACTCACTATTATCAATCTAACTCATTATTAACCATATTATGCGGCTATCATCGATAGCACGACAATTACTATACGTATTACTCTTATTATTATCAGCCTAACTCATATTATTAGCCATATTATGCTTATATGATCGATAGAACGACAATTACTATACTTATTACTCTTATTATTATCAATCTAACTCATATTATTAGCCATATTATGCTTATATGATCGATAGAACGACAATTACTATACTTATTACTCTTATTATTATCAGCCTAACTCATATTATTAGCCATATTATGCTTATATGATCGAAAGAACGACAACTACTATACTTATTACACTCACTATTATCAATCCAACCCATATTATTAACCATATTATGCAGATATGATCGATAGCACGACATTTACTAAACTCATTTCTCTTATTATTATCGATCTAACTCATATTATTAACCATGTTATGCAGATATGATCGACAGCACGACATTTACTATACTTATTACTCTTATTATTATCAATCTAACTCATATTAATAACCATATTATGCAGATATGATCGATAGCACGACAATTACTATACTTATTACTCTTATTATTATCAGCCTAACTCATATTATTAGCCATATTATGCTTATATGATCGATAGAACGAGAATTACTATACTTATTACTCTTATTATTATCAACCTAACTCATATTATTAGCCATATTATGCTTATATGGTCGACAGAACGACAATTACTATACTTATTACACTCACTATTATCAGTCTAACTCATATTATTAACCATATTATGCAGATATGATCGATAGCACGACAATTACTATACTTATTACTCTTATTATTATCAGCCTAACTCATATTATTAGCCATATTATGCTTATATGATCGATAGAACGACAATTGCTATACTCATTACTCTTATTATTATCAACCTAACTCATATTATTAGCCATATTATGCTTATATGATCGATAGAACGAGAATTACTATACTCATTACTCTTATTAATATCAGCCTAACTCACATTATTAGTCATATTAGGCTTATATGATCGATAGAACGACAATTACTAAACTCATTACTCAGATTATTATCACTCTAACTCATATTATTAGCCATATTATGGATTATATGATCGACAGAACGACAATTACAATACTTATTACACTCACTGTTATCAATCTAACTCATATTATTAAGCATATTATGCAAATATGATCGATAGAACGACAATTACTATACTTATTACTCTTATTATTATCAGCCTAACTCATATTATTAGCCATATTAGGCTTATATGATCGATAGAACGACAATTACTAAACTCATTACTCTTATTATTATCAATCTAACTCATATTATTAACCATATAATGCTAATATGATCGATAGAACGACAATTACTATACTTATTACACTCACTATTATCAATCTAACCCATATTATTAACCATATTATGCAGATATGATCGATAGCACGACATTTACTATACTCATTTCTCTTATTATTATCAATCTAACTCATATTATTAACCATGTTATGCAGATATGATCGACAGCACGACATTTACTTTACTTATTACTCTTATTATTATCAATCTAACTCATATTATTAGCCATATTATGCTTATATGATCGATAGAACGACAATTACTATACTTATTACACTCACTATTATCAGTCTAACTCATATTATTAACCATATTATGCAGATATGATCGACAGCACGACATTTACTTTACTTATTACTCTTATTATTATCAATCTAACTCATATTATTAGCCATATTATACTTATATGATCGACAGAACGACAATTACTATACTTATTACACTCACTATTATCAATCTAACTCATTATTAACCATATTATGCGGCTATCATCGATAGCACGACAATTACTATACGTATTACTCTTATTATTATCAGCCTAACTCATATTATTAGCCATATTATGCTTATACGATCGATAGAACGACAATTAGTATAGTCATTACTCTTATTATTATCAACCTAACTCATATTATTAGCCATATTATGCTTATACGATCGATAGAACGACAATTACTATACTTATTACTCTTATTATTATCAACCTAACTCATATTATTAGCCATATTATGCTTATATGATCGACAGAACGAAAATTACTATACTTATTACACTCACTATTATGAATCTAACTCATTATTAACCATATTATGCTTATATGATCGATAGCACGACATTTACTAAACTCATTTCTCTTATTATTATCGATCTAACTCATATTATTAACCATGTTATGCAGATATGATCGACAGCACGACATTTACTATACTTATTACTCTTATTATTATCAATCTAACTCATATTATTAACCATATTATGCAGATATGATCGATAGCACGACAATTACTTTACTTATTACTCTTATTATTATCAATCTAACTCATATTATTAACCATATTATGCAGATATGATCGATAGAACTACAATTAGTATACTTATTACTCTTATTATTATCAGCCTAACTCATATTATTAGCCATATTAGGCTTATATGAGCGATAGAACGACAATTACTATACTCATTACTCTTATTATTATCAATCTAACTCATATTATTTGCCATATTATACTTATATGATCGACAGAACGACAATTACTATACTTATTACACTCACTATTATCAATCTAACTCATTATTAACCATATTATGCTTATATGATCGACAGAACGACAATTACTATACTTATTACTCTTATTATTATCAGCCTAACTCATATTATTAGCCATATTATGCTTATATGATCGATAGAACGACAATTACTATACTCATTACTCTTATTATTATCAACCTAACTCATATTATTAGCCATATTATGCTTATATGATCGACAGAACGACAATTACTATACTTATTACACTCACTATTATCAATCTAACTCATTATTAACCATATTATGCGGCTATCATCGATAGCACGACAATTACTATACGTATTACTCTTATTATTATCAGCCTAACTCATATTATTAGCCATATTATGCTTATACGATCGATAGAACGACAATTAGTATAGTCATTACTCTTATTATTATCAACCTAACTCATATTATTAGCCATATTATGCTTATACGATCGATAGAACGACAATTACTATACTTATTACTCTTATTATTATCAACCTAACTCATATTATTAGCCATATTATGCTTATATGATCGACAGAACGAAAATTACTATACTTATTACACTCACTATTATGAATCTAACTCATTATTAACCATATTATGCTTATATGATCGATAGCACGACATTTACTAAACTCATTTCTCTTATTATTATCGATCTAACTCATATTATTAACCATGTTATGCAGATATGATCGACAGCACGACATTTACTATACTTATTACTCTTATTATTATCAATCTAACTCATATTATTAACCATATTATGCAGATATGATCGATAGCACGACAATTACTTTACTTATTACTCTTATTATTATCAATCTAACTCATATTATTAACCATATTATGCAGATATGATCGATAGAACTACAATTAGTATACTTATTACTCTTATTATTATCAGCCTAACTCATATTATTAGCCATATTAGGCTTATATGAGCGATAGAACGACAATTACTATACTCATTACTCTTATTATTATCAATCTAACTCATATTATTTGCCATATTATGCTAATATGATCGATAGAACGACAATTACTATACTTATTACACTCACTATTATCAATCTAACCCATATTATTAACCATATTATGCAGATATGATCGATAGCACGACATTTACTATACTCATTTCTCTTATTATTATCAATCTAACTCATATTATTAACCATGTTATGCAGATATGATCGACAGCACGACATTTACTTTACTTATTACTCTTATTATTATCAATCTAACTCATATTATTAACCATATTATGCAGATATGATCGATAGAACTACAATTAGTATACTCATTACTCTTACTATTATCAACCTAACTCATATTATTAGCCATATTATGCTTATACGATCGAGAGAACGACAATTACTATACTTATTACACTCACTGTTATCAATCTAGCTCATATTATTAACCATATTATGCAAATATGATCGATAGAACGACAATTACTTTACTTATTGCTCTTATTATTATCAGCCTAACTCATATTATTAGCCATATTATGCTTATATGATCGATAGAACGACAATTACTATACTCATTACTCTTATTATTATCAATCTAACTCATATTATTTGCCATATTATGCTTATATGATCGATAGAACGACAATTACTATACTCATTACTCTTATTATTATCAATCTAACTCATATTATTAACCATATTATGCAGACATGTTCGATAGAACTACAATTAGTATAGTCATTACTCTTATTATTATCAACCTAACTCATATTATTAGCCATATTATGCTTATATGGTCGACAGAACGACAATTACTATACATATTACACTTACTATTATCAGTCTAACTCATATTATTAACCATATTATGCAGATATGATCGATAGCACGACAATTACTATACTTATTACTCTTATTATTATCAGCCTAACTCATATTATTACCCATATTATGCTTATATGATCGATAGAACGGCAATTACTATACTCATTACTCTTATTATTATCAATCTAACTCATCTTATTTGCCATATTATGCTTATATGATCGATAGAACGACAATTACTATACTCATTACTCTTATTATTATCAACCTAACTCATATTATTAGCCATATTATACTTATATGATCGACAGAACGACAATTACTATACTTATTACACTCACTATTATCAATCTAACTCATTATTAACCATATTATGCTTATATGATCGAGAGAACGACAATTACTATACTTATTACTCTTATTATTATCAGCCTAACTCATATTATTAGCCATATTATGCTTATATGATCGATAGAACGACAATTACTATACTCATTACTCTTATTATTATCAACCTAACTCATATTATTAGCCATATTATGCTTATATGATCGACAGAACGACAATTACTATACTTATTACACTCACTATTATCAATCTAACTCATTATTAACCATATTATGCGGCTATCATCGATAGCACGACAATTACTATACGTATTACTCTTATTATTATCAGCCTAACTCATATTATTAGCCATATTATGCTTATATGATCGATAGAACGACAATTACTATACTTATTACTCTTATTATTATCAATCTAACTCATATTATTAGCCATATTATGCTTATATGATCGATAGAACGACAATTACTATACTTATTACTCTTATTATTATCAGCCTAACTCATATTATTAGCCATATTATGCTTATATGATCGAAAGAACGACAACTACTATACTTATTACACTCACTATTATCAATCCAACCCATATTATTAACCATATTATGCAGATATGATCGATAGCACGACATTTACTAAACTCATTTCTCTTATTATTATCGATCTAACTCATATTATTAACCATGTTATGCAGATATGATCGACAGCACGACATTTACTATACTTATTACTCTTATTATTATCAATCTAACTCATATTAATAACCATATTATGCAGATATGATCGATAGCACGACAATTACTATACTTATTACTCTTATTATTATCAGCCTAACTCATATTATTAGCCATATTATGCTTATATGATCGATAGAACGAGAATTACTATACTTATTACTCTTATTATTATCAACCTAACTCATATTATTAGCCATATTATGCTTATATGGTCGACAGAACGACAATTACTATACTTATTACACTCACTATTATCAGTCTAACTCATATTATTAACCATATTATGCAGATATGATCGATAGCACGACAATTACTATACTTATTACTCTTATTATTATCAGCCTAACTCATATTATTAGCCATATTATGCTTATATGATCGATAGAACGACAATTGCTATACTCATTACTCTTATTATTATCAACCTAACTCATATTATTAGCCATATTATGCTTATATGATCGATAGAACGAGAATTACTATACTCATTACTCTTATTAATATCAGCCTAACTCACATTATTAGCCATATTAGGCTTATATGATCGATAGAACGACAATTACTAAACTCATTACTCAGATTATTATCACTCTAACTCATATTATTAGCCATATTATGGATTATATGATCGACAGAACGACAATTACAATACTTATTACACTCACTGTTATCAATCTAACTCATATTATTAAGCATATTATGCAAATATGATCGATAGAACGACAATTACTATACTTATTACTCTTATTATTATCAGCCTAACTCATATTATTAGCCATATTAGGCTTATATGATCGATAGAACGACAATTACTAAACTCATTACTCTTATTATTATCAATCTAACTCATATTATTAACCATATAATGCTAATATGATCGATAGAACGACAATTACTATACTTATTACACTCACTATTATCAATCTAACCCATATTATTAACCATATTATGCAGATATGATCGATAGCACGACATTTACTATACTCATTTCTCTTATTATTATCAATCTAACTCATATTATTAACCATGTTATGCAGATATGATCGACAGCACGACATTTACTTTACTTATTACTCTTATTATTATCAATCTAACTCATATTATTAGCCATATTATGCTTATATGATCGATAGAACGACAATTACTATACTTATTACACTCACTATTATCAGTCTAACTCATATTATTAACCATATTATGCAGATATGATCGACAGCACGACATTTACTTTACTTATTACTCTTATTATTATCAATCTAACTCATATTATTAGCCATATTATACTTATATGATCGACAGAACGACAATTACTATACTTATTACACTCACTATTATCAATCTAACTCATTATTAACCATATTATGCGGCTATCATCGATAGCACGACAATTACTATACGTATTACTCTTATTATTATCAGCCTAACTCATATTATTAGCCATATTATGCTTATACGATCGATAGAACGACAATTAGTATAGTCATTACTCTTATTATTATCAACCTAACTCATATTATTAGCCATATTAGGCTTATATGAGCGATAGAACGACAATTACTATACTCATTACTCTTATTATTATCAATCTAACTCATATTATTTGCCATATTATGCTAATATGATCGATAGAACGACAATTACTATACTTATTACACTCACTATTATCAATCTAACCCATATTATTAACCATATTATGCAGATATGATCGATAGCACGACATTTACTATACTCATTTCTCTTATTATTATCGATCTAACTCATATTATTAACCATGTTATGCAGATATGATCGACAGCACGACATTTACTTTACTTATTACTCTTATTATTATCAATCTAACTCATATTATTAACCATATTATGCAGATATGATCGATAGAACTACAATTAGTATACTCATTACTCTTACTATTATCAACCTAACTCATATTATTAGCCATATTATGCTTATACGATCGACAGAACGACAATTACTATACTTATTACACTCACTGTTATCAATCTAGCTCATATTATTAACCATATTATGCAAATATGATCGATAGAACGACAATTACTTTACTTATTGCTCTTATTATTATCAGCCTAACTCATATTATTAGCCATATTATGCTTATATGATCGATAGAACGACAATTACTATACTCATTACTCTTATTATTATCAATCTAACTCATATTATTTGCCATATTATGCTTATATGATCGATAGAACGACAATTACTATACTCATTACTCTTATTATTATCAATCTAACTCATATTATTAACCATATTATGCAGACATGTTCGATAGAACTACAATTAGTATAGTCATTACTCTTATTATTATCAACCTAACTCATATTATTAGCCATATTATGCTTATATGGTCGACAGAACGACAATTACTATACATATTACACTTACTATTATCAGTCTAACTCATATTATTAACCATATTATGCAGATATGATCGATAGCACGACAATTACTATACTTATTACTCTTATTATTATCAGCCTAACTCATATTATTACCCATATTATGCTTATATGATCGATAGAACGGCAATTACTATACTCATTACTCTTATTATTATCAATCTAACTCATATTATTTGCCATATTATGCTTATATGATCGATAGAACGACAATTACTATACTCATTACTCTTATTATTATCAACCTAACTCATATTATTAGCCATATTATACTTATATGATCGACAGAACGACAATTACTATACTTATTACACTCACTATTATCAATCTAACTCATTATTAACCATATTATGCTTATATGATCGACAGAACGACAATTACTATACTTATTACTCTTATTATTATCAGCCTAACTCATATTATTAGCCATATTATGCTTATATGATCGATAGAACGACAATTACTATACTCATTACTCTTATTATTATCAACCTAACTCATATTATTAGCCATATTATGCTTATATGATCGACAGAACGACAATTACTATACTTATTACACTCACTATTATCAATCTAACTCATTATTAACCATATTATGCGGCTATCATCGATAGCACGACAATTACTATACGTATTACTCTTATTATTATCAGCCTAACTCATATTATTAGCCATATTATGCTTATATGATCGATAGAACGACAATTACTATACTTATTACTCTTATTATTATCAATCTAACTCATATTATTAGCCATATTATGCTTATATGATCGATAGAACGACAATTACTATACTTATTACTCTTATTATTATCAGCCTAACTCATATTATTAGCCATATTATGCTTATATGATCGATAGAACGACAATTGCTATACTCATTACTCTTATTATTATCAACCTAACTCATATTATTAGCCATATTATGCTTATATGATCGATAGAACGAGAATTACTATACTCATTACTCTTATTAATATCAGCCTAACTCACATTATTAGTCATATTAGGCTTATATGATCGATAGAACGACAATTACTAAACTCATTACTCAGATTATTATCACTCTAACTCATATTATTAGCCATATTATGGATTATATGATCGACAGAACGACAATTACAATACTTATTACACTCACTGTTATCAATCTAACTCATATTATTAAGCATATTATGCAAATATGATCGATAGAACGACAATTACTATACTTATTACTCTTATTATTATCAGCCTAACTCATATTATTAGCCATATTAGGCTTATATGATCGATAGAACGACAATTACTAAACTCATTACTCTTATTATTATCAATCTAACTCATATTATTAACCATATAATGCTAATATGATCGATAGAACGACAATTACTATACTTATTACACTCACTATTATCAATCTAACCCATATTATTAACCATATTATGCAGATATGATCGATAGCACGACATTTACTATACTCATTTCTCTTATTATTATCAATCTAACTCATATTATTAACCATGTTATGCAGATATGATCGACAGCACGACATTTACTTTACTTATTACTCTTATTATTATCAATCTAACTCATATTATTAGCCATATTATGCTTATATGATCGATAGAACGACAATTACTATACTTATTACACTCACTATTATCAGTCTAACTCATATTATTAACCATATTATGCAGATATGATCGACAGCACGACATTTACTTTACTTATTACTCTTATTATTATCAATCTAACTCATATTATTAGCCATATTATACTTATATGATCGACAGAACGACAATTACTATACTTATTACACTCACTATTATCAATCTAACTCATTATTAACCATATTATGCGGCTATCATCGATAGCACGACAATTACTATACGTATTACTCTTATTATTATCAGCCTAACTCATATTATTAGCCATATTATGCTTATACGATCGATAGAACGACAATTAGTATAGTCATTACTCTTATTATTATCAACCTAACTCATATTATTAGCCATATTATGCTTATACGATCGATAGAACGACAATTACTATACTTATTACTCTTATTATTATCAACCTAACTCATATTATTAGCCATATTATGCTTATATGATCGACAGAACGAAAATTACTATACTTATTACACTCACTATTATGAATCTAACTCATTATTAACCATATTATGCTTATATGATCGATAGCACGACATTTACTAAACTCATTTCTCTTATTATTATCGATCTAACTCATATTATTAACCATGTTATGCAGATATGATCGACAGCACGACATTTACTATACTTATTACTCTTATTATTATCAATCTAACTCATATTATTAACCATATTATGCAGATATGATCGATAGCACGACAATTACTTTACTTATTACTCTTATTATTATCAATCTAACTCATATTATTAACCATATTATGCAGATATGATCGATAGAACTACAATTAGTATACTTATTACTCTTATTATTATCAGCCTAACTCATATTATTAGCCATATTAGGCTTATATGAGCGATAGAACGACAATTACTATACTCATTACTCTTATTATTATCAATCTAACTCATATTATTTGCCATATTATGCTAATATGATCGATAGAACGACAATTACTATACTTATTACACTCACTATTATCAATCTAACCCATATTATTAACCATATTATGCAGATATGATCGATAGCACGACATTTACTATACTCATTTCTCTTATTATTATCAATCTTACTCATATTATTAACCATGTTATGCAGATATGATCGACAGCACGACATTTACTTTACTTATTACTCTTATTATTATCAATCTAACTCATATTATTAACCATATTATGCAGATATGATCGATAGAACTACAATTAGTATACTCATTACTCTTACTATTATCAACCTAACTCATATTATTAGCCATATTATGCTTATACGATCGACAGAACGACAATTACTATACTTATTACACTCACTGTTATCAATCTAGCTCATATTATTAACCATATTATGCAAATATGATCGATAGAACGACAATTACTTTACTTATTGCTCTTATTATTATCAGCCTAACTCATATTATTAGCCATATTATGCTTATATGATCGATAGAACGACAATTACTATACTCATTACTCTTATTATTATCAATCTAACTCATATTATTTGCCATATTATGCTTATATGATCGATAGAACGACAATTACTATACTCATTACTCTTATTATTATCAATCTAACTCATATTATTAACCATATTATGCAGACATGTTCGATAGAACTACAATTAGTATAGTCATTACTCTTATTATTATCAACCTAACTCATATTATTAGCCATATTATGCTTATATGGTCGACAGAACGACAATTACTATACATATTACACTTACTATTATCAGTCTAACTCATATTATTAACCATATTATGCAGATATGATCGATAGCACGACAATTACTATACTTATTACTCTTATTATTATCAGCCTAACTCATATTATTACCCATATTATGCTTATATGATCGATAGAACGGCAATTACTATACTCATTACTCTTATTATTATCAATCTAACTCATATTATTTGCCATATTATGCTTATATGATCGATAGAACGACAATTACTATACTCATTACTCTTATTATTATCAACCTAACTCATATTATTAGCCATATTATACTTATATGATCGACAGAACGACAATTACTATACTTATTACACTCACTATTATCAATCTAACTCATTATTAACCATATTATGCTTATATGATCGACAGAACGACAATTACTATACTTATTACTCTTATTATTATCAGCCTAACTCATATTATTAGCCATATTATGCTTATATGATCGATAGAACGACAATTACTATACTCATTACTCTTATTATTATCAACCTAACTCATATTATTAGCCATATTATGCTTATATGATCGACAGAACGACAATTACTATACTTATTACACTCACTATTATCAATCTAACTCATTATTAACCATATTATGCGGCTATCATCGATAGCACGACAATTACTATACGTATTACTCTTATTATTATCAGCCTAACTCATATTATTAGCCATATTATGCTTATACGATCGATAGAACGACAATTAGTATAGTCATTACTCTTATTATTATCAACCTAACTCATATTATTAGCCATATTATGCTTATACGATCGATAGAACGACAATTACTATACTTATTACTCTTATTATTATCAACCTAACTCATATTATTAGCCATATTATGCTTATATGATCGACAGAACGAAAATTACTATACTTATTACACTCACTATTATGAATCTAACTCATTATTAACCATATTATGCTTATATGATCGATAGCACGACATTTACTAAACTCATTTCTCTTATTATTATCGATCTAACTCATATTATTAACCATGTTATGCAGATATGATCGACAGCACGACATTTACTATACTTATTACTCTTATTATTATCAATCTAACTCATATTATTAACCATATTATGCAGATATGATCGATAGCACGACAATTACTTTACTTATTACTCTTATTATTATCAATCTAACTCATATTATTAACCATATTATGCAGATATGATCGATAGAACTACAATTAGTATACTTATTACTCTTATTATTATCAGCCTAACTCATATTATTAGCCATATTAGGCTTATATGAGCGATAGAACGACAATTACTATACTCATTACTCTTATTATTATCAATCTAACTCATATTATTTGCCATATTATGCTAATATGATCGATAGAACGACAATTACTATACTTATTACACTCACTATTATCAATCTAACCCATATTATTAACCATATTATGCAGATATGATCGATAGCACGACATTTACTATACTCATTTCTCTTATTATTATCAATCTAACTCATATTATTAACCATGTTATGCAGATATGATCGACAGCACGACATTTACTTTACTTATTACTCTTATTATTATCAATCTAACTCATATTATTAACCATATTATGCAGATATGATCGATAGAACTACAATTAGTATACTCATTACTCTTACTATTATCAACCTAACTCATATTATTAGCCATATTATGCTTATACGATCGAGAGAACGACAATTACTATACTTATTACACTCACTGTTATCAATCTAGCTCATATTATTAACCATATTATGCAAATATGATCGATAGAACGACAATTACTTTACTTATTGCTCTTATTATTATCAGCCTAACTCATATTATTAGCCATATTATGCTTATATGATCGATAGAACGACAATTACTATACTCATTACTCTTATTATTATCAATCTAACTCATATTATTTGCCATATTATGCTTATATGATCGATAGAACGACAATTACTATACTCATTACTCTTATTATTATCAATCTAACTCATATTATTAACCATATTATGCAGACATGTTCGATAGAACTACAATTAGTATAGTCATTACTCTTATTATTATCAACCTAACTCATATTATTAGCCATATTATGCTTATATGGTCGACAGAACGACAATTACTATACATATTACACTTACTATTATCAGTCTAACTCATATTATTAACCATATTATGCAGATATGATCGATAGCACGACAATTACTATACTTATTACTCTTATTATTATCAGCCTAACTCATATTATTACCCATATTATGCTTATATGATCGATAGAACGGCAATTACTATACTCATTACTCTTACTATTATCAATCTAACTCATCTTATTTGCCATATTATGCTTATATGATCGATAGAACGACAATTACTATACTCATTACTCTTATTATTATCAACCTAACTCATATTATTAGCCATATTATACTTATATGATCGACAGAACGACAATTACTATACTTATTACACTCACTATTATCAATCTAACTCATTATTAACCATATTATGCTTATATGATCGACAGAACGACAATTACTATACTTATTACTCTTATTATTATCAGCCTAACTCATATTATTAGCCATATTATGCTTATATGATCGATAGAACGACAATTACTATACTCATTACTCTTATTATTATCAACCTAACTCATATTATTAGCCATATTATGCTTATATGATCGACAGAACGACAATTACTATACTTATTACACTCACTATTATCAATCTAACTCATTATTAACCATATTATGCGGCTATCATCGATAGCACGACAATTACTATACGTATTACTCTTATTATTATCAGCCTAACTCATATTATTAGCCATATTATGCTTATATGATCGATAGAACGACAATTACTATACTTATTACTCTTATTATTATCAATCTAACTCATATTATTAGCCATATTATGCTTATATGATCGATAGAACGACAATTACTATACTTATTACTCTTATTATTATCAGCCTAACTCATATTATTAGCCATATTATGCTTATATGATCGAAAGAACGACAACTACTATACTTATTACACTCACTATTATCAATCCAACCCATATTATTAACCATATTATGCAGATATGATCGATAGCACGACATTTACTAAACTCATTTCTCTTATTATTATCGATCTAACTCATATTATTAACCATGTTATGCAGATATGATCGACAGCACGACATTTACTATACTTATTACTCTTATTATTATCAATCTAACTCATATTAATAACCATATTATGCAGATATGATCGATAGCACGACAATTACTATACTTATTACTCTTATTATTATCAGCCTAACTCATATTATTAGCCATATTATGCTTATATGATCGATAGAACGAGAATTACTATACTTATTACTCTTATTATTATCAACCTAACTCATATTATTAGCCATATTATGCTTATATGGTCGACAGAACGACAATTACTATACTTATTACACTCACTATTATCAGTCTAACTCATATTATTAACCATATTATGCAGATATGATCGATAGCACGACAATTACTATACTTATTACTCTTATTATTATCAGCCTAACTCATATTATTAGCCATATTATGCTTATATGATCGATAGAACGACAATTGCTATACTCATTACTCTTATTATTATCAACCTAACTCATATTATTAGCCATATTATGCTTATATGATCGATAGAACGAGAATTACTATACTCATTACTCTTATTAATATCAGCCTAACTCACATTATTAGCCATATTAGGCTTATATGATCGATAGAACGACAATTACTAAACTCATTACTCAGATTATTATCACTCTAACTCATATTATTAGCCATATTATGGATTATATGATCGACAGAACGACAATTACAATACTTATTACACTCACTGTTATCAATCTAACTCATATTATTAAGCATATTATGCAAATATGATCGATAGAACGACAATTACTATACTTATTACTCTTATTATTATCAGCCTAACTCATATTATTAGCCATATTAGGCTTATATGATCGATAGAACGACAATTACTAAACTCATTACTCTTATTATTATCAATCTAACTCATATTATTAACCATATAATGCTAATATGATCGATAGAACGACAATTACTATACTTATTACACTCACTATTATCAATCTAACCCATATTATTAACCATATTATGCAGATATGATCGATAGCACGACATTTACTATACTCATTTCTCTTATTATTATCAATCTAACTCATATTATTAACCATGTTATGCAGATATGATCGACAGCACGACATTTACTTTACTTATTACTCTTATTATTATCAACCTAACTCATATTATTAGCCATATTATGCTTATATGATCGATAGAACGAGAATTACTATACTCATTACTCTTATTAATATCAGCCTAACTCACATTATTAGCCATATTAGGCTTATATGATCGATAGAACGACAATTACTAAACTCATTACTCAGATTATTATCACTCTAACTCATATTATTAGCCATATTATGGATTATATGATCGACAGAACGACAATTACAATACTTATTACACTCACTGTTATCAATCTAACTCATATTATTAAGCATATTATGCAAATATGATCGATAGAACGACAATTACTATACTTATTACTCTTATTATTATCAGCCTAACTCATATTATTAGCCATATTAGGCTTATATGATCGATAGAACGACAATTACTAAACTCATTACTCTTATTATTATCAATCTAACTCATATTATTAACCATATAATGCTAATATGATCGATAGAACGACAATTACTATACTTATTACACTCACTATTATCAATCTAACCCATATTATTAACCATATTATGCAGATATGATCGATAGCACGACATTTACTATACTCATTTCTCTTATTATTATCAATCTAACTCATATTATTAACCATGTTATGCAGATATGATCGACAGCACGACATTTACTTTACTTATTACTCTTATTATTATCAATCTAACTCATATTATTAGCCATATTATGCTTATATGATCGATAGAACGACAATTACTATACTTATTACACTCACTATTATCAGTCTAACTCATATTATTAACCATATTATGCAGATATGATCGACAGCACGACATTTACTTTACTTATTACTCTTATTATTATCAATCTAACTCATATTATTAGCCATATTATACTTATATGATCGACAGAACGACAATTACTATACTTATTACACTCACTATTATCAATCTAACTCATTATTAACCATATTATGCGGCTATCATCGATAGCACGACAATTACTATACGTATTACTCTTATTATTATCAGCCTAACTCATATTATTAGCCATATTATGCTTATACGATCGATAGAACGACAATTAGTATAGTCATTACTCTTATTATTATCAACCTAACTCATATTATTAGCCATATTATGCTTATACGATCGATAGAACGACAATTACTATACTTATTACACTCACTATTATGAATCTAACTCATTATTAACCATATTATGCTTATATGATCGATAGCACGACATTTACTAAACTCATTTCTCTTATTATTATCGATCTAACTCATATTATTAACCATGTTATGCAGATATGATCGACAGCACGACATTTACTATACTTATTACTCTTATTATTATCAATCTAACTCATATTATTAACCATATTATGCAGATATGATCGATAGCACGACAATTACTTTACTTATTACTCTTATTATTATCAATCTAACTCATATTATTAACCATATTATGCAGATATGATCGATAGAACTACAATTAGTATACTTATTACTCTTATTATTATCAGCCTAACTCATATTATTAGCCATATTAGGCTTATATGAGCGATAGAACGACAATTACTATACTCATTACTCTTATTATTATCAATCTAACTCATATTATTTGCCATATTATGCTAATATGATCGATAGAACGACAATTACTATACTTATTACACTCACTATTATCAATCTAACCCATATTATTAACCATATTATGCAGATATGATCGATAGCACGACATTTACTATACTCATTTCTCTTATTATTATCAATCTAACTCATATTATTAACCATGTTATGCAGATATGATCGACAGCACGACATTTACTTTACTTATTACTCTTATTATTATCAATCTAACTCATATTATTAACCATATTATGCAGATATGATCGATAGAACTACAATTAGTATACTCATTACTCTTACTATTATCAACCTAACTCATATTATTAGCCATATTATGCTTATACGATCGACAGAACGACAATTACTATACTTATTCCACTCACTGTTATCAATCTAGCTCATATTATTAACCATATTATGCAAATATGATCGATAGAACGACAATTACTTTACTTATTGCTCTTATTATTATCAGCCTAACTCATATTATTAGCCATATTATGCTTATATGATCGATAGAACGACAATTACTATACTCATTACTCTTATTATTATCAATCTAACTCATATTATTAACCATGTTATGCAGATATGATCGACAGCACGACATTTACTTTACTTATTACTCTTATTATTATCAATCTAACTCATATTATTAACCATATTATGCAGATATGATCGATAGAACTACAATTAGTATACTCATTACTCTTACTATTATCAACCTAACTCATATTATTAGCCATATTATGCTTATACGATCGAGAGAACGACAATTACTATACTTATTACACTCACTGTTATCAATCTAGCTCATATTATTAACCATATTATGCAAATATGATCGATAGAACGACAATTACTTTACTTATTGCTCTTATTATTATCAGCCTAACTCATATTATTAGCCATATTATGCTTATATGATCGATAGAACGACAATTACTATACTCATTACTCTTATTATTATCAATCTAACTCATATTATTTGCCATATTATGCTTATATGATCGATAGAACGACAATTACTATACTCATTACTCTTATTATTATCAATCTAACTCATATTATTAACCATATTATGCAGACATGTTCGATAGAACTACAATTAGTATAGTCATTACTCTTATTATTATCAACCTAACTCATATTATTAGCCATATTATGCTTATATGGTCGACAGAACGACAATTACTATACATATTACACTTACTATTATCAGTCTAACTCATATTATTAACCATATTATGCAGATATGATCGATAGCACGACAATTACTATACTTATTACTCTTATTATTATCAGCCTAACTCATATTATTACCCATATTATGCTTATATGATCGATAGAACGGCAATTACTATACTCATTACTCTTATTATTATCAATCTAACTCATATTATTTGCCATATTATGCTTATATGATCGATAGAACGACAATTACTATACTCATTACTCTTATTATTATCAACCTAACTCATATTATTAGCCATATTATACTTATATGATCGACAGAACGACAATTACTATACTTATTACACTCACTATTATCAATCTAACTCATTATTAACCATATTATGCTTATATGATCGACAGAACGACAATTACTATACTTATTACTCTTATTATTATCAGCCTAACTCATATTATTAGCCATATTATGCTTATATGATCGATAGAACGACAATTACTATACTCATTACTCTTATTATTATCAACCTAACTCATATTATTAGCCATATTATGCTTATATGATCGACAGAACGACAATTACTATACTTATTACACTCACTATTATCAATCTAACTCATTATTAACCATATTATGCGGCTATCATCGATAGCACGACAATTACTATACGTATTACTCTTATTATTATCAGCCTAACTCATATTATTAGCCATATTATGCTTATATGATCGATAGAACGACAATTACTATACTTATTACTCTTATTATTATCAATCTAACTCATATTATTAGCCATATTATGCTTATATGATCGATAGAACGACAATTACTATACTTATTACTCTTATTATTATCAGCCTAACTCATATTATTAGCCATATTATGCTTATATGATCGAAAGAACGACAACTACTATACTTATTACACTCACTATTATCAATCCAACCCATATTATTAACCATATTATGCAGATATGATCGATAGCACGACATTTACTAAACTCATTTCTCTTATTATTATCGATCTAACTCATATTATTAACCATGTTATGCAGATATGATCGACAGCACGACATTTACTATACTTATTACTCTTATTATTATCAATCTAACTCATATTAATAACCATATTATGCAGATATGATCGATAGCACGACAATTACTATACTTATTACTCTTATTATTATCAGCCTAACTCATATTATTAGCCATATTATGCTTATATGATCGATAGAACGAGAATTACTATACTTATTACTCTTATTATTATCAACCTAACTCATATTATTAGCCATATTATGCTTATATGATCGATAGAACGAGAATTACTATACTCATTACTCTTATTAATATCAGCCTAACTCACATTATTAGCCATATTAGGCTTATATGATCGATAGAACGACAATTACTAAACTCATTACTCAGATTATTATCACTCTAACTCATATTATTAGCCATATTATGGATTATATGATCGACAGAACGACAATTACAATACTTATTACACTCACTGTTATCAATCTAACTCATATTATTAAGCATATTATGCAAATATGATCGATAGAACGACAATTACTATACTTATTACTCTTATTATTATCAGCCTAACTCATATTATTAGCCATATTAGGCTTATATGATCGATAGAACGACAATTACTAAACTCATTACTCTTATTATTATCAATCTAACTCATATTATTAACCATATAATGCTAATATGATCGATAGAACGACAATTACTATACTTATTACACTCACTATTATCAATCTAACCCATATTATTAACCATATTATGCAGATATGATCGATAGCACGACATTTACTATACTCATTTCTCTTATTATTATCAATCTAACTCATATTATTAACCATGTTATGCAGATATGATCGACAGCACGACATTTACTTTACTTATTACTCTTATTATTATCAGTCTAACTCATATTATTAGCCATATTATGCTTATATGATCGATAGAACGACAATTACTATACTTATTACACTCACTATTATCAGTCTAACTCATATTATTAACCATATTATGCAGATATGATCGACAGCACGACATTTACTTTACTTATTACTCTTATTATTATCAATCTAACTCATATTATTAGCCATATTATACTTATATGATCGACAGAACGACAATTACTATACTTATTACACTCACTATTATCAATCTAACTCATTATTAACCATATTATGCGGCTATCATCGATAGCACGACAATTACTATACGTATTACTCTTATTATTATCAGCCTAACTCATATTATTAGCCATATTATGCTTATACGATCGATAGAACGACAATTAGTATAGTCATTACTCTTATTATTATCAACCTAACTCATATTATTAGCCATATTATGCTTATACGATCGATAGAACGACAATTACTATACTTATTACTCTTATTATTATCAACCTAACTCATATTATTAGCCATATTATGCTTATATGATCGACAGAACGAAAATTACTATACTTATTACACTCACTATTATGAATCTAACTCATTATTAACCATATTATGCTTATATGATCGATAGCACGACATTTACTAAACTCATTTCTCTTATTATTATCGATCTAACTCATATTATTAACCATGTTATGCAGATATGATCGACAGCACGACATTTACTATACTTATTACTCTTATTATTATCAATCTAACTCATGTTATTAACCATATTATGCAGATATGATCGATAGCACGACAATTACTTTACTTATTACTCTTATTATTATCAATCTAACTCATATTATTAACCATATTATGCAGATATGATCGATAGAACTACAATTAGTATACTTATTACTCTTATTATTATCAGCCTAACTCATATTATTAGCCATATTAGGCTTATATGAGCGATAGAACGACAATTACTATACTCATTACTCTTATTATTATCAATCTAACTCATATTATTTGCCATATTATGCTAATATGATCGATAGAACGACAATTACTATACTTATTACACTCACTATTATCAATCTAACCCATATTATTAACCATATTATGCAGATATGATCGATAGCACGACATTTACTATACTCATTTCTCTTATTATTATCAATCTAACTCATATTATTAACCATGTTATGCAGATATGATCGACAGCACGACATTTACTTTACTTATTACTCTTATTATTATCAATCTAACTCATATTATTAACCATATTATGCAGATATGATCGATAGAACTACAATTAGTATACTCATTACTCTTACTATTATCAACCTAACTCATATTATTAGCCATATTATGCTTATACGATCGACAGAACGACAATTACTATACTTATTACACTCACTGTTATCAATCTAGCTCATATTATTAACCATATTATGCAAATATGATCGATAGAACGACAATTACTTTACTTATTGCTCTTATTATTATCAGCCTAACTCATATTATTAGCCATATTATGCTTATATGATCGATAGAACGACAATTACTATACTCATTACTCTTATTATTATCAATCTAACTCATATTATTTGCCATATTATGCTTATATGATCGATAGAACGACAATTACTATACTCATTACTCTTATTATTATCAATCTAACTCATATTATTAACCATATTATGCAGACATGTTCGATAGAACTACAATTAGTATAGTCATTACCTTTATTATTATCAACCTAACTCATATTATTAGCCATATTATGCTTATATGGTCGACAGAACGACAATTACTATACATATTACACTTACTATTATCAGTCTAACTCATATTATTAACCATATTATGCAGATATGATCGATAGCACGACAATTACTATACTTATTACTCTTATTATTATCAGCCTAACTCATATTATTACCCATATTATGCTTATATGATCGATAGAACGGCAATTACTATACTCATTACTCTTATTATTATCAATCTAACTCATATTATTTGCCATATTATGCTTATATGATCGATAGAACGACAATTACTATACTCATTACTCTTATTATTATCAACCTAACTCATATTATTAGCCATATTATACTTATATGATCGACAGAACGACAATTACTATACTTATTACACTCACTATTATCAATCTAACTCATTATTAACCATATTATGCTTATATGATCGACAGAACGACAATTACTATACTTATTACTCTTATTATTATCAGCCTAACTCATATTATTAGCCATATTATGCTTATATGATCGATAGAACGACAATTACTATACTCATTACTCTTATTATTATCAACCTAACTCATATTATTAGCCATATTATGCTTATATGATCGACAGAACGACAATTACTATACTTATTGCACTCACTATTATCAATCTAACTCATTATTAACCATATTATGCGGCTATCATCGATAGCACGACAATTACTATACGTATTACTCTTATTATTATCAGCCTAACTCATATTATTAGCCATATTATGCTTATATGATCGATAGAACGACAATTACTATACTTATTACTCTTATTATTATCAATCTAACTCATATTATTAGCCATATTATGCTTATATGATCGATAGAACGACAATTACTATACTTATTACTCTTATTATTATCAACCTAACTCATATTATTAGCCATATTATGTTTATATGATCGACAGAACGACAATTACTATACTTATTACACTCACTATTATCAATCTAACTCATTATTAACCATATTATGCAGATATGATCGATAGCACGACAATTACTATACTTATTACTCTTATTATTATCAGCCTAACTCATATTATTAGCCATATTATGCTTATATGATCGATAGAATGACAATTACTATACTCATTACTCTTATTATTATCAATCTAGCTCATATTATTAACTATAATATGCTAATATGATCGATAGAACGACAATTACTATACCTATTACTCTTATTATTATCAACCTAACTCATATCGTTAGCCATATTATGCTTATATGATCGACAGAACGACAATTACTATACTTATTACACTCACTATTATCAATCTACATCATATTATTAACCATATTATGCAGATATGATCGATAGCACGACAATTACTATACTTATTACTCTTATTATTATCAGCCTAACTCATATTATTAGCCATATTATGCTTATATGATCGATAGAACGACAATGGCTATACTCATTACTCTTATTATTATCAATCTAACTCATATTATTAACCATATTATGCAGATATGATCGATAGCACGACAATTACTATACTTATTACTCTTATTATTATCAGCCTAACTCATATTATTAGCCATATTATGCTTATATGATCGAAAGAACGACAACTACTATACTTATTACACTCACTATTATCAATCCAACCCATATTATTAACCATATTATGCAGATATGATCGATAGCACGACATTTACTAAACTCATTTCTCTTATTATTATCGATCTAACTCATATTATTAACCATGTTATGCAGATATGATCGACAGCACGACATTTACTATACTTATTACTCTTATTATTATCAATCTAACTCATATTATTAACCATATTATGCAGATATGATCGATAGCACGACAATTACTATACTTATTACTCTTATTATTATCAGCCTAACTCATATTATTAGCCATATTATGCTTATATGATCGACAGAACGACAATTACAATACTTATTACACTCAATGTTATCAATCTATCTCATATTATTAACCATATTATGCAAATATGATCAATAGAACGACAATTACTATACTTATTACACCCACTTTTATCAATCTAGCTCATATTATTAATCATATTATGCAAATATGATCGATGGAACGACAATTACTAAACTTATTGCTCTTATTATTATGAGCCTAACTCATATTATTAGCCATATTATGCTTATATGATCGATAGAACGACAATTACTATACTCATTACTCTTATTAATATCAGCCTAACTCATATTATTAGCCATATTAGGCTTATATGATCGATAGAACGACAATTACTAAACTCATTACTCAGATTATTATCACTCTAACTCATATTATTAGCCATATTATGGATTATATGATCGACAGAACGACAATTACAATACTTATTACACTCACTATTATCAATCTAACCCATATTATTAACCATATTATGCAAATATGATCGATAGAACGACAATTACTGAACTTATTACTCTTATTATTATCAGCCTAACTCATATTATTAGCCATATTATGCTTATATGATCGATAGAACGACAATTACTGTACTCATTACTCTTATTATTATCAATCTAACTCATATTATTAGCCATATTATGCTTACATGATCGATAGAACGACAATTACTATACTTATTACTCTTATTATTATCAATCTAACTCATATTATTAGCCATATTATGCTTATATGATCGACAGAACGACAATTACTATACTTATTACACTCACTATTATCAGTCTAACTCATACTATTAACCATATTATGCAGATATGATCGATAGCACGACAATTACTATACTTATTACTCTTATTATTATCAGCCTAACTCATATTATTAGCCATATTAGGCTTATATGATCGATAGAACGACAATTACTAAACTCATTACTCTGATTATTATCAATCTAACTCATATTATTAGCCATATTATGCTTATATGATCGAGAGAACGACAATTACTATACTTATTACACTCACTATTATCAATCTAACTCATATTATTAACCATATTATTCAGCTATGATCGATAGCACGACAATTACTATACTTATTACTCTTATTATTATCAGCCTAACTCATATTATTAGCCATATTATGCTTATATGATCGATAGAACGACAATTACTATACTCATTACTCTTATTATTATCAATCTAACTCATATTATTAACCATATTATGCTAATATGATCGATAGAGCGACAACTACTATACTTATTACACTCACTATTATCAATCCAACCCATATTATTAACCATATTATGCAGATATGATCGATAGCACGACATTTACTATACTCATTTCTCTTATTATTATCGATCTAACTCATATTATTAACCATGTTATGCAGATATGATCGACAGCACGACATTTACTATACTTATTACTCTTATTATTATCAATCTAACTCATATTATTAACCATATTATGCAGATATGATCGATAGCACGACAATTACTATACTTATTACTCTTATTATTATCAGCCTAACTCATATTATTAGCCATATTATGCTTATATGATCGACAGAACGACAATTACAATACTTATTACACTCAATGTTATCAATCTAACTCATATTATTAAGCATATTATGCAAATATGATCAATAGAACGACAATTACTATACTTATTACACCCACTGTTATCAATCTAGCTCATATTATTAACCATATTATGCAAATATGATCGATAGAACGACAAATTACTAAACTTATTGCTCTTATTATTATGATCCTAACTCATATTATTAGCCATATTATGCTTATATGATCGATAGAACGACAATTACTATACTCATTACTCTTATTAATATCAGCCTAACTCATATTATTAGCCATATTAGGCTTATATGATCGATAGAATGACAATTACTAAACTCATTACTCTGATTATTATCAATCTAACTCATATTATTAACCATATTATGCTAATATGATCGATAGAACGACAACTACTATAATTATTACACTCACTATTATCAATCCAACCCATATTATTAACCATATTATGCAGATATTATCGATAGAACGACAATTACTATACTCATTACTCTTATTATTATCAAACTAACTCATGTTATTAGCCATATTATGCTTATGTGATCGATAGAACGACAATTACTATACTTATTACATTTCTTATTATCAATCTACCTCATATTATTAGCCATATTATGCTTATATGATCGATAGAACGACAATTACTATACTTATTACGCTCACAATTATCAATCTAACTCATATTATTAACCATGTTATGCAGATATGATCGATTGAACGACAATTACTATCCTTATTACTCTTATTATTATCAATCTAACTCATATTATTAGCCATATTATACTTTTATGATCGATAGAACGACAATTACTATACTTATTACTCTTATTATAATCAATCTAACTCATATTATTAGCCATATTATGCTTATATGATCGATAGAACGACAATTACTATACTCATTACTCTTATTATTATCAATCTAACTCATATTATTAGCCATATTATGCTTATATGATCGATAGAACGACAATTACTATACTCATTACTCTTATTATTATCAATTTAACTCATATTATTAGCCATATTATGCTTATGTGATCGATATAACGACTATTACTATACTTATTACTCTTATTATTATCAATCTAACTCATATTATTAGCCATATTATGCTCATATGATCGACAGAACGACAATTACTATACTTATTACACTCACTATTATCAATCAAACTCATATTATTAACCATATTATGCAGATATGATCGATAGAACGACAATTACTATACTTAGTACTCTTATTATTATCAATCTAACTCATATTATTCGACATATTGTGCTTATGTGATCGATAGAACGACAACTGCTATACATATTCCTCTTACTATTATCAATCTAACTCATATTATTAGCCATATTATGCTTATGTGACCGATAGAACGACAATTACTATACCTATTACTATTATTATTATCAATCCAACTCATATTATTAGCCATATTATGCTTATGTGATCGATAGAACTACAATTAATATACTTATTACTCTTATTATTATCAATCTAACTCATATTATTAGCCATATTATGGTTATATGACCGATAGAACGACAATTACTATACTTATTACACTCACTATTATCAATCTAACTCATATTATTAACCATGTTATGCAGACATGTTCGATGGAACGACAATTACTATACTTATTACATTTATTATTATCAATCTAACTCATATTATTAGCCATATTATGGTTATATGACCGATAGAACGACAATTACTATACTTATTACTCTTATTATTATCAATCTAACTCATATTATTGGCCATATTGTGCATATATGATCGATAGAACGACAACTACTATACTTATTACTCTTATTATTATCAATCTAACTCATATTATTCGCCATATTATGCTTATATGATCGATAGAACGACAATTACTATACTTATTACATTTATTATTATCAATCTAACTCATATTATTAGCCATATTATACTTTTATGATCGATAGAACGACAATTACTATACTTATTACTCTTATTATAATCAATCTAACTCATATTATTAGCCATATTATGCTTATATGATCGATAGAACGACAATTACTATACTCATTACTCTTATTATTATCAATCTAACTCATATTATTAGCCATATTATGCTTATATGATCGATAGAACGACAATTACTATACTCATTACTCTTATTATTATCAATTTAACTCATATTATTAGCCATATTATGCTTATGTGATCGATATAACGACTATTACTATACTTATTACTCTTATTATTATCAATCTAACTCATATTATTAGCCATATTATGCTCATATGATCGACAGAACGACAATTACTATACTTATTACACTCACTATTATCAATCAAACTCATATTATTAGCCATATTATGCTTATATGATCGATAGAACGACAATTACTATACTCATTACTCTTATTATTATCAATTTAACTCATATTATTAGCCATATTATGCTTATGTGATCGATATAACGACTATTACTATACTTATTACTCTTATTATTATCAATCTAACTCATATTATTAGCCATATTATGCTCATATGATCGACAGAACGACAATTACTATACTTATTACACTCACTATTATCAATCAAACTCATATTATTAACCATATTATGCAGATATGATCGATAGAACGACAATTACTATACTTAGTACTCTTATTATTATCAATCTAACTCATATTATTCGACATATTATGCTTATGTGATCGATAGAACGACAACTGCTATACATATTCCTCTTACTATTATCAATCTAACTCATATTATTAGTCATATTATGCTTATATGATCGATAGAACGACAATTACTATACTCATTACTCTTATTATTATCAATCAAACTCATATTATTAACCATATTATGCAGATATGATCGATAGAACGACAATTACTATACTCATTACTCTTATTATTATCAAACTAACTCATGTTATTCGCCATATTATGCTTATGTGATCGATAGAACGACAATTACTATACTTATTACATTTCTTATTATCAATCTACCTCATATTATTAGCCATATTATGCTTATATGATCGATAGAACGACAATTACTATACTTATTACGCTCACAATTATCAATCTAACTCATATTATTAACCATGTTATGCAGATATGATCGATTGAACGACAATTACTATCCTTATTACTCTTATTATTATCAATCTAACTCATATTATTAGCCATATTATACTTTTATGATCGATAGAACGACAATTACTATACCTATTACTCTTATTATAATCAATCTAACTCATATTATTAGCCATATTATGCTTATATGATCGATAGAACGACAATTACTATACTCATTACTCTTATTATTATCAATCTAACTCATATTATTAGCCATATTATGCTTATATGATCGATAGAACGACAATTACTATACTCATTACTCTTATTATTATCAATTTAACTCATATTATTAGCCATATTATGCTTATGTGATCGATATAACGACTATTACTATACTTATTACTCTTATTATTATCAATCTAACTCATATTATTAGCCATATTATGCTCATATGATCGACAGAACGACAATTACTATACTTATTACACTCACTATTATCAATCAAACTCATATTATTAACCATATTATGCAGATATGATCGATAGAACGACAATTACTATACTTAGTACTCTTATTATTATCAATCTAACTCATATTATTCGACATATTATGCTTATGTGATCGATAGAACGACAACTGCTATACATATTCCTCTTACTATTATCAATCTAACTCATATTATTAGCCATATTATGCTTATGTGATCGATAGAACGACAATTACTATACCTATTACTATTATTATTATCAATCCAACTCATATTATTAGCCATATTATGCTTATATGATCGATAGAACGACAATTACTATACTTATTACTCTTATTATTATCAATCTAGTTCATATTATTAACCATATTATGCTAATATGGTCGATAGAACGACAATTACTATACTTATTACACTCACTATTATCAATCTAACTCATATTATTAACCATATTATGCTAATATGATCGATAGAACGACAATTACTATACTTATTACACTGACTATTATCAATCTAACTCATATTATTAACCATATTATGCAGATATGATCGATAGCACGACATTTACTATACTTATTACTCTTATTGTTATCAATATAACTCATATTATTAACCATATTATGCAGATATGTACGATAGAACTACAATTAGTATACTCCTTGCTCTTATTATTATCAATCTAACTCATATTATTAACCATATTATGCTAATATGATCGATAGAACGACAATTACTATACTTATTACAAACACTATTATCAATCTAACTCATATTATTAACCATATTATGCTAATATGATCGATAGAACGACAATTGCTATACTTATTACACTCACTATTATCAATCTATATCATATTATTAACCATATTATGCAGATATGATCGATAGCACGACATTTACTATACTTATTACTCTTATTGATATCAATCTAACTCATATTATTAACCATATTATGCAGATATGATCGATAGCACGACATTTACTATACTTATTACTCTTATTGTTATCAATCTAACTCATATTATTAACCATATTATGCAGATATGTACGATAGAACTACAATTAGTATACTCCTTGCTCTTATTATTATCAATCTAACTCATATTATTAGCCATATTATGCTGATATGATCGATAGAACGACAATTACTATACTTATTACACTCACTATTATCAATCTAACTCATATTGTTAAACATATCATGCAGATATGATCGATAGCACGACATTTACTATACTCATTTCTCTTATTGTTATCAATCTAACTCATATTATTAGCCATATTATGCAGATATGATCGATAGAACTACAATCAGTATACTCCTTACTCTTATTATTATCAATCTAACTCATGTTAATAGCCATATTATGCTTATATGATCGATAGAACGACAATTACTATACTTATTACTCTTATTATTATCAATCTAGCTCATATTATTAACCATATTATGCAGATATGAACGATAGAACTACAATTAGTATACTCCTTGCTCTTATTATTATCAATCTAACTCATATTATTAGCCATATTATGCTGATATGATCGATAGAACGACAATTACTATACTTATTACACTCACTATTATCAATCTAACTCATATTATTAAGCATATCATGCAGATATGATCGATAGCACGACATTTACTATACTCATTACTCTTATTGTTATCAATCTAACTCATATTATTAACCATATTATGCAGATATGATCGATAGAACTACAATTAGTATACTCCTTACTCTTATTATTATCAATCTAACTCATATTATTAGCCATATTATGCTTATATGATCGATAGAACGACAATTACTATATTCATTTCTCTTATTATTATCAATCTAACTCATATTATTAGCCATATTATGCTTATATCATCGATAGAACGACAATTACTATACTTATTACACTCACTATTATCAATCTAACTCATATTATTAAGCATATCATGCAGATATGATCGATAGCACGACATTTACTATACTCATTACTCTTATTGTTATCAATCTAACTCATATTATTAACCATATTATGCAGATATGATCGATAGAACTACAATTAGTATACTCCTTACTCTTATTATTATCAATCTAACTCATATTATTAGCCATATTATGCTTATATGATCGATAGAACGACAATTACTATATTCATTTCTCTTATTATTATCAATCTAACTCATATTATTAGCCATATTATGCTTATATCATCGATAGAACGACAATTACTATACTTATTACACTCACTGTTATCAATCTAACTCATATTATTAACCATATTATGCAGATATGATCGATAGAACTACAATTAGTATACTCCTTACTCTTATTATTATCAATCTAACTCATGTTATTAGCCATATTATGCTTATATGATCGATAGAACGACAATTACTATATTCATTTCTCTTATTATTATCAATCTAACTCATATTAGTAGCCATATTATGCTTATATGATCGATAGAACGACAATTACTATACTTATTACTCTTATTATTATCAATCTAGCTCATATTATTAACC
The DNA here is from genome assembly GCF_050947335.1 of Megachile rotundata. Classification (NCBI taxonomy): domain Eukaryota; kingdom Metazoa; phylum Arthropoda; class Insecta; order Hymenoptera; family Megachilidae; genus Megachile; species Megachile rotundata. Next base: position 44,202 of record NW_027474091.1, on the reverse strand, counting down.
ATATTATGCTAATACGATCGATAGAACGACAATTACTATACATATTACTCTTATTGTTATGAATCTAACTCATGTTATTAACCATATTATGCAGATATGAACGATAGAACTACAATTAGTATACTCCTTACTCTTATTATTATCAATCTAACTCATGTTATTAGCCATATTATGCTTATATGATCGATAGAACGACAATTACTATACTTATTACTCTTATTATTATCAATCTAGCTCATATTATTAACCATATTATGCTAATACGATCAATAGAACGACAATTACTATACTTATTACACTCACTATTATCAATCTAACTCATATTATTAACCATATCATGCAGATATGATCGATAGCACGACATTTACTATAGTCATTACTCTTATTGTTATCAATCTAACTCATATTATTAACCATATTATGCAGATATGATCGATAGAACTACAATTAGTATACTCCTTACTCTTATTATTATCAATCTAACTCATATTAGTAGCCATATTATGCTTATATGATCGATAGAACGGCAATTACTATACTTATTACTCTTATTATTATCAATCTAGCTCATATTATTAACCATATTATGCAGATATGATCGATAGAACTACAATTAGTGTACTCCTTACTCTTATTATTATCAATCTAACTCATATTATTAGCCATATTATACTTATATGATCGATAGAACGACAATTACTATATTCATTTCTCTTATTATTATCAATCTAACTCATATTATTAGCCATATTATGCAGATATGATCGATAGAACTACAATTAGTATTTTCCTTACTCTTATTATTATCAATCTAACTCATACTATTAGCCATATTATGCTTATATGATCGATAGAACGACAATTACTATACTTATTACACTCACTGTTATCAATCTAACTCATATTATTAGCCATATTATGCTTATATGATCGATAGAACGACAATTACTATACTTATTACTCTTATTATTATCAATCTAGCTCATATTGTTAACCATATTATGCTAATATGATCGATAGAACGACAATTACTATACTTATTACTCTTATTAATATCAGCCTAACTCATATTATTAGCCATATTATGCTTATATGATCGATGGAACGACAATTACTATACTCATTACTCTTATTATTATCAATCTAACTCATATTATTAACCATATTATGCAGACATGTTCGATAGAACTACAATTAGTATAGTCATTACTCTTATTATTATCAACCTAACTCATATTATTAGCCATATTATGCTTATACGATCGATAGAACGACAATTACTATACTTATTACTCTTATTATTATCAACCTAACTCATATTATTAGCCATATTATGCTTATATGATCGACAGAACGAAAATTACTATACTTATTACACTCACTATTATCAATCTAACTCATTATTAACCATATTATGCAGCTATGATCGATAGCACGACAATTACTATACTTATTACTCTTATTATTGTCAGCCCAACTCATATTATTAGCCATATTATGCTTATATGATCGATAGAACGACAATTACTATACTCATTACTCTTATTATTATCAATCTAACTCATATTATTAACCATATTATGCAGACATGTTCGATAGAACTACAATTAGTATAGTCATTACTCTTATTATTATCAACCTAACTCATATTATTAGCCATATTATGCTTATACGATCGATAGAACGACAATTACTATACTTATTACTCTTATTATTATCAACCTAATTCATATTATTAGCCATATTATGCTTATATGATCGACAGAACGAAAATTACTATACTTATTACACTCACTATTATCAATCTAACTCATTATTAACCATATTATGCAGCTATGATCGATAGCACGACAATTACTATACTTATTACTCTTATTATTGTCAGCCTAACTCATATTATTAGCCATATTATGCTTATATGATCGATAGAACGACAATTACTATACTCATTACTCTTATTATTATCAACCTAACTCATATCGTTAGCCATATTATGCTTATATGATCGACAGAACGACAATTACTATACTTATTACACTCACTATTATCAATCTACCTCATATTATTACCCATATTATGCAGATATGATCGATAGCACGACAATTACTATACTTATTACTCTTATTATTATCAGCCTAACTCATATTATTAGCCATATTATGCTTATATGATCGATAGAACGACAATTGCTATACTCATTACTCTTATTATTATCTATCTAACTCATATTATTAACCATATTATGCAGATATGATCGATAGCACGACAATTACTATACTTATTACTCTTATTATTATCAGCCTAACTCATATTATTAGCCATATTATGCTTATATGATCGATAGAACGACAATTACTATACTCATTACTCTTATTATTATCAATCTAACTCATATTATTAGCCATATTATGCTTACATGATCGATAGAACGACAATTACTATACTTATTACTCTTATTATTATCAATCTAACTCATATTATTAGCCATATTATGCTTATATGATGGACAGAACGACAATTACTATACTTATTACACTCACTATTATCAGTCTAACTCATACTATTAACCATATTATGCAGATATGATCGATAGCACGACATTTACTATACTCATTTCTTTTATTATTATCGATCTAACTCATATTATTAACCATGTTATGCAGATATGATCGACAGCACGACAATTACTATACTTATTACTCTTATTATTATCAATCTAACTCATATTATTAACCATATTATGCAGATATGATCGATAGCACGACAATTACTATACGTATTACTCTTATTATTATCAGCCTAACTCATATTATTAGCCATATTATGCTTATATGATCGACAGAACGACAATTACAATACTTATTACACTCAATGTTATCAATCTAACTCATATTATTAACCATATTATGCAAATATGATCAATAGAACGACAATTACTATACTTATTACACCCACTGTTATCAATCTAGCTCATATTATTAACCATATTATGCAAATATGATCGATAGAACGACAATTACTAAACTTATTGCTCTTATTATTATGAGCCTAACTCATATTATTAGCCATATTATGGATTATATGATCGACAGAACGACAATTAGAATACTTATTACACTCACCATTATCAATCTAACCCATATTATTAACCATATTATGCAAATATGATCGATAGAACGACAATTACTTTACTTATTGCTCTTATTATTATCAGCCTAACTCATATTATTAGCCATATTATGCTTATATGATCGATAGAACGACAATTACTAGACCTATTACACTCACTGTTATCAATCTAACTCATATTATTAACCATATTATGCAAATATGATCGATAGAACGACAATTACTATACTTATTACTCTTATTAATATCAGCCTAACTCATATTATTAGCCATATTATGCTTATATGATCGATAGAACGACAATTACTATACTCATTACTCTTATTATTATCAATCTAACTCATATTATTTGCCATATTATGCTTATATGATCGATAGAACGACAATTACTATACTTATTACTCTTATTATTATCAACCTAAATCATATTATTAGCCATATTATGCTTATATGGTCGACAGAACGACAATTACTATACTTATTACACTTACTATTATCAGTCTAACTCATATTATTAACCATATTATGCAGATATGATCGATAGCACGACAATTACTATACTTATTACTCTTATTATTATCAGCCTAACTCATATTATTAGCCATATTATGCTTATATGATCGATAGAACGACAATTGCTATACTCATTACTCTTATTATTATCTATCTAACTCATATTATTAACAATATTATGCAGATATGATCGATAGCACGACAATTACTATACTTATTACTCTTATTATTATCAGCCTAACTCATATTATTAGCCATATTATGCTTATATGATCGAGAGAACGACATTTACTATACTTATTACTCTTATTATTATCAATCTAACTCTTATTATTAACCATATTATGCAGATATGATCGATAGCACGACAATTACTATACTTATTACTCTTATTATTATCAGCCTAACTCATATTATTAGCCATATTATGCTTATATGATCGACAGAACGACAATTACAATACTTATTACACTCAATGTTATCAATCTAACTCATATTATTAACCATATTATGCAAATATGATCAATAGAACGACAATTACTATACTTATTACACCCACTGTTATCAATCTAGCTCATATTATTAACCATATTATGCAAATATGATCGATAGAACGACAAATTACTAAACTTATTGCTCTTATTATTATGAGCCTAACTCATATTATTAGCCATATTATGCTTATATGATCGATAGAACGACAATTACTATACTCATTACTCTTATTAATATCAGCCTAACTCATATTATTAGCCATATTAGGCTTATATGATCGATAGAACGACAATTACTAAACTCATTACTCTGATTATTATCAATCTAACTCATATTATTAACCATATTATGCTAATATGATCGATAGAACGACAACTACTATAATTATTACACTCACTATTATCAATCCAACCCATATTATTAACCATATTATGCAGATATGATCGATAGCACGACATTTACTATACTCATTTCTTTTATTATTATCGATCTAACTCATATTATTAACCATGTTATGCAGATATGATCGACAGCACGACATTTACTATACTTATTACTCTTATTATTATCAATCTAACTCATATTATTAACCATATTATGCAGATATGATCGATAGCACGACAATTACTATACGTATTACTCTTATTATTATCAGCCTAACTCATATTATTAGCCATATTATGCTTATATGATCGACAGAACGACAATTACAATACTTATTACACTCAATGTTATCAATCTAACTCATATTATTAACCATATTATGCAAATATGATCAATAGAACGACAATTACTACACTTATTACACCCACTGTTATCAATCTAGCTCATATTATTAACCATATTATGCAAATATGATCGATAGAACGACAATTACTAAACTTATTGCTCTTATTATTATGAGCCTAACTCATATTATTAGCCATATTATGGATTATATGATCGACAGAACGACAATTACAATACTTATTACACTCACCATTATCAATCTAACCCATATTATTAACCATATTATGCAAATATGATCGATAGAACGACAATTACTTTACTTATTGCTCTTATTATTATCAGCCTAACTCATATTATTAGCCATATTATGCTTATATGATCGATAGAACGACAATTACTATACCTATTACACTCACTGTTATCAATCTAACTCATATTATTAGCCATATTATGCTTATATGATCGATAGAACGACAATTACTATACTTATTACTCTTATTATTATCAATCTAACTCATATTATTAGCCATATTATGCTTATATGATCGATAGAACGACAATTACTATACTCATTACTTTTATTATTATCAATCTAACTCATATTATTAGCCATATTATGCTTATGTGATCGATATAACGACTATTACTATACTTATTACTCTTATTATTATCAATCTAACTCATATTATTAGCCATATTATGCTCATATGATCGACAGAACGACAATTACTATACTTATTACACTCACTATTATCAATCAAACTCATATTATTAACCATATTATGCAGATATGATCGATAGAACGACAATTACTATACTTAGTACTCTTATTATTATCAATCTAACTCATATTATTCGACATATTATGCTTATGTGATCGATAGAACGACAACTGCTATACATATTCCTCTTACTATTATCAATCTAACTCATATTATTAGTCATATTATGCTTATATGATCGATAGAACGACAATTACTATACTCATTACTCTTATTATTATCAATCAAACTCATATTATTAACCATATTATGCAGATATGATCGATAGAACGACAATTACTATACTCATTACTCTTATTATTATCAAACTAACTCATGTTATTCGCCATATTATGCTTATGTGATCGATAGAACGACAATTACTATACTTATTACATTTCTTATTATCAATCTACCTCATATTATTAGCCATATTATGCTTATATGATCGATAGAACGACAATTACTATACTTATTACGCTCACAATTATCAATCTAACTCATATTATTAACCATGTTATGCAGATATGATCGATTGAACGACAATTACTATCCTTATTACTCTTATTATTATCAATCTAACTCATATTATTAGCCATATTATACTTTTATGATCGATAGAACGACAATTACTATACCTATTACTCTTATTATAATCAATCTAACTCATATTATTAGCCATATTATGCTTATATGATCGATAGAACGACAATTACTATACTCATTACTCTTATTATTATCAATCTAACTCATATTATTAGCCATATTATGCTTATATGATCGATAGAACGACAATTACTATACTCATTACTCTTATTATTATCAATTTAACTCATATTATTAGCCATATTATGCTTATGTGATCGATATAACGACTATTACTATACTTATTACTCTTATTATTATCAATCTAACTCATATTATTAGCCATATTATGCTCATATGATCGACAGAACGACAATTACTATACTTATTACACTCACTATTATCAATCAAACTCATATTATTAACCATATTATGCAGATATGATCGATAGAACGACAATTACTATACTTAGTACTCTTATTATTATCAATCTAACTCATATTATTCGACATATTATGCTTATGTGATCGATAGAACGACAACTGCTATACATATTCCTCTTACTATTATCAATCTAACTCATATTATTAGCCATATTATGCTTATGTGATCGATAGAACGACAATTACTATACCTATTACTATTATTATTATCAATCCAACTCATATTATTAGCCATATTATGCTTATGTGATCGATAGAACTACAATTAATATACTTATTACTCTTATTATTATCAATCTAACTCATATTATTAGCCATATTATGGTTATATGACCGATAGAACGACAATTACTATACTTATTACACTCACTATTATCAATCTAACTCATATTATTAACCATGTTATGCAGACATGTTCGATAGAACGACAATTACTATACTTATTACATTTATTATTATCAATCTAACTCATATTATTAGCCATATTATGGTTATATGACCGATAGAACGACAATTACTATACTTATTACTCTTATTATTATCAATCTAACTCATATTATTGGCCATATTGTGCATATATGATCGATAGAACGACAACTACTATTCTTATTACTCTTATTATTATCAATCTAACTCATATTATTCGCCATATTATGCTTATATGATCGATAGAACGACAATTACTATACTTATTACATTTATTATTATCAATCTACCTCATATTATTAGCCATATTATGCTTATATGATCGATAGAACGACAATTACTATACTTATTACGCTCACAATTATCAATCTAACTCATATTATTAACCATGTTATGCAGATATGATCGATAGAACGACAATTACTATCCTTATTACTCTTATTATTATCAATCTAACTCATATTATTAGCCATATTATGCTTATATGATTGATAGAACGACAACTACTATACTTATTACTCTTATTATTATCAATCTAACTCATATTATTAGCCATATTATGCTTATATGATCGATAGAACGACAATTACTATACTTATTACACTCACTGTTATCAATCTAACTCATATTATTAGCCATATTATGCTTATATGATCGATAGAACGACAATTACTATACTTATTACATTTATTATTATCAATCTAACTCATATTATTAGCCATATTATGGTTATATGACCGATAGAACGACAATTACTATACTTATTACTCTTATTATTATCAATCTAACTCATATTATTAGCCATATTATGCTTATATGATCGATAGTACGACAATTACTATACTCATTACTCTTATTATTATCAATCTATCTCGTATCATTAGCCATATTATAGTTATATGACCGGTAGAACGACAATTACTATACTTATTACTCTTATTATTATCTATCTAACTCATATTATTAACCATATTATGCAGATATGATCGATAGAACGACAATTACTATACTCATTACTCTTATTATTATCAATCTAACTAATATTATTGACCATGTTATGCAGATATGATCGATAGAACGACAATTACTATCCTTATTACTCTTATTATTATCAATCTAACTGATATTATTAGCCATATTATGCTTATATGATCGATAGAACGACAATTACTATACTTACTACTCTTATTATTATAAATCTAACTCATATTATTAGCCATATTATGCTCATATGATCGACAGAACGACAATTACCATACTTATTACACTCACTATTATCAATCAAACTCATATTATTAACCATATTATGCAGATATGATCGATAGAACGACAATTACTATACTTAGTACTCTTATTATTATCAATCTAACTCATATTATTCGACATATTATGCTTATGTGATCAATAGAACGACAACTGCTATACATATTCCTCTTACTATTATCAATCTAACTCATATTATTAGTCATATTATGCTTATATGATCGATAGAACTACAATTAATATACTTATTACTCTTATTATTATCAATCTAACTCATATTATTAGCCATATTATGCTTATATGATCCACAGTACGACAATTATAATACTCATTACTCTTATTATTATCAATCTAACTCGTATCATTAGCCATATTATTGTTATATGACCGATAGAACGACAATTACTATACTTATTACTCTTATTATTATCTATCTAACTCATATTATTAACCATATTATGCAGATATGGTCGATAGAACGACAATTACTATACTTATTACACTTATTATTATCAATCTAACTCATATTATTGGCCATATTGTGCATATATGATCGATAGAACGACAACTACTATACTTATTACTCTTATTATTATCAATCTAACTCATATTATTAGCCATATTATGCTTATATGATCGATAGAACGACAATTACTATACTTATTTCACTCACTGTTATCAATCTAACTCATATTATTAGCCATATTATGCTTATATGATCGATAGAACGACAATTACTATACTTATTACATTTATTATTTTCAATCTAACTCATATTATTAGTCATATTATGCTTATATGATCGATAGAACGACAATTACTATACTCATTACTCTTATTATTATCAATCAAACTCATATTATTAACCATATTATGCAGATATGATCGATAGAACGACAATTACTATACTCATTACTCTTATTATTATCAAACTAACTCATGTTATTCGCCATATTATGCTTATGTGATCGATAGAACGACAATTACTATACTTATTACATTTCTTATTATCAATCTACCTCATATTATTAGCCATATTATGCTTATATGATCGATAGAACGACAATTACTATACTTATTACGCTCACAATTATCAATCTAACTCATATTATTAACCATGTTATGCAGATATGATCGATTGAACGACAATTACTATCCTTATTACTCTTATTATTATCAATCTAACTCATATTATTAGCCATATTATACTTTTATGATCGATAGAACGACAATTACTATACCTATTACTCTTATTATAATCAATCTAACTCATATTATTAGCCATATTATGCTTATATGATCGATAGAACGACAATTACTATACTCATTACTCTTATTATTATCAATCTAACTCATATTATTAGCCATATTATGCTTATATGATCGATAGAACGACAATTACTATACTCATTACTCTTATTATTATCAATTTAACTCATATTATTAGCCATATTATGCTTATGTGATCGATATAACGACTATTACTATACTTATTACTCTTATTATTATCAATCTAACTCATATTATTAGCCATATTATGCTCATATGATCGACAGAACGACAATTACTATACTTATTACACTCACTATTATCAATCAAACTCATATTATTAACCATATTATGCAGATATGATCGATAGAACGACAATTACTATACTTAGTACTCTTATTATTATCAATCTAACTCATATTATTCGACATATTATGCTTATGTGATCGATAGAACGACAACTGCTATACATATTCCTCTTACTATTATCAATCTAACTCATATTATTAGCCATATTATGCTTATGTGATCGATAGAACGACAATTACTATACCTATTACTATTATTATTATCAATCCAACTCATATTATTAGCCATATTATGCTTATGTGATCGATAGAACTACAATTAATATACTTATTACTCTTATTATTATCAATCTAACTCATATTATTAGCCATATTATGGTTATATGACCGATAGAACGACAATTACTATACTTATTACACTCACTATTATCAATCTAACTCATATTATTAACCATGTTATGCAGACATGTTCGATAGAACGACAATTACTATACTTATTACATTTATTATTATCAATCTAACTCATATTATTAGCCATATTATGGTTATATGACCGATAGAACGACAATTACTATACTTATTACTCTTATTATTATCAATCTAACTCATATTATTGGCCATATTGTGCATATATGATCGATAGAACGACAACTACTATTCTTATTACTCTTATTATTATCAATCTAACTCATATTATTCGCCATATTATGCTTATATGATCGATAGAACGACAATTACTATACTTATTACATTTATTATTATCAATCTACCTCATATTATTAGCCATATTATGCTTATATGATCGATAGAACGACAATTACTATACTTATTACGCTCACAATTATCAATCTAACTCATATTATTAACCATGTTATGCAGATATGATCGATAGAACGACAATTACTATCCTTATTACTCTTATTATTATCAATCTAACTCATATTATTAGCCATATTATGCTTATATGATTGATAGAACGACAACTACTATACTTATTACTCTTATTATTATCAATCTAACTCATATTATTAGCCATATTATGCTTATATGATCGATAGAACGACAATTACTATACTTATTACACTCACTGTTATCAATCTAACTCATATTATTAGCCATATTATGCTTATATGATCGATAGAACGACAATTACTATACTTATTACATTTATTATTATCAATCTAACTCATATTATTAGCCATATTATGGTTATATGACCGATAGAACGACAATTACTATACTTATTACTCTTATTATTATCAATCTAACTCATATTATTAGCCATATTATGCTTATATGATCGATAGTACGACAATTACTATACTCATTACTCTTATTATTATCAATCTATCTCGTATCATTAGCCATATTATAGTTATATGACCGGTAGAACGACAATTACTATACTTATTACTCTTATTATTATCTATCTAACTCATATTATTAACCATATTATGCAGATATGATCGATAGAACGACAATTACTATACTCATTACTCTTATTATTATCAATCTAACTAATATTATTGACCATGTTATGCAGATATGATCGATAGAACGACAATTACTATCCTTATTACTCTTATTATTATCAATCTAACTGATATTATTAGCCATATTATGCTTATATGATCGATAGAACGACAATTACTATACTTACTACTCTTATTATTATAAATCTAACTCATATTATTAGCCATATTATGCTCATATGATCGACAGAACGACAATTACCATACTTATTACACTCACTATTATCAATCTAACTCATATTATTAACCATGTTATGCAGACATGTTCGATAGAACGACAATTACTATACTTATTACTCTTATTATTATCAATCTAACTCATATTATTAGCCATATTATGCTTATATGATCGATAGAACGACAATTACTATACTTATTACTCTTATTATTATCAATCTAACTCATATTATTGGCCATATTGTGGTTATATGACCGATAGAACGACAATTACTATACTTATTAATCTTATTATTATCAATCTAACTAATATTATTAGCCATATTATGCTTATATGATCGATAGAACGACAATTACTATACTTATTACTCTTATTATTATCAATCTACCTCATATTATTAGCCATATTATGCTTATATGATCGATAGAACGACAATTACTATACTTATTACGCTCACAATTATCAATCTAACTCATATTATTAACCATGTTATGCAGAAGTGATCGATAGAACGTCAATTACTATACTCATTACTCTTATTAGTATCAATCTAACTCATATTATTAACCATATTATGCAGATATGATCGATAGAACGACAATTACTATACTTATTACTCTTATTATTATCAATCTAACTCATATTATTAGGCATATTATGCTTATATGATCGATAGAGCGACAATTACTATACTTATTACACTCACAATTATCAATCTAACTCATATTATTAACCATATTATGCGGATATGATCGATAGAACGACAATTACTATCCTTATTACTCTTATTATTATCAATCTAACTCATATTATTAGCCATATTATGCTTATATGATTGATAGTACGACAATTCCTATACTCATTTCTCTCATTATTATCAATCTAACTCATATTATTAGCCATATTATACTTATATGATCGATAGGACGACAATTACTATACCCATTACTCTTACTATTACCAATCTAACTCATATTATTAGCCATATTATGCTTATATGATCGACAGAACGACAATTACTATACTCATTACTCTTATTATTATCAATTTAACTCATATTATTTGCCATAGTATGCTTATATGATCGATAGAACGACAATTACTATACTTATTACTCTTATTATTATCAACCTAAATCATATTATTAGCCATATTATGCTTATATGGTCGACAGAACGACAATTACTATACTTATTACACTTACTATTATCAGTCTAACTCATATTATTAACCATATTATGCAGATATGATCGATAGCACGACAATTACTATACTTATTACTCTTATTATTATCAGCCTAACTCATATTATTAGCCATATTATGCTTATATGATCGATAGAACGACAATTGCTATACTCATTACTCTTATTATTATCTATCTAACTCATATTATTAACAATATTATGCAGATATGATCGATAGCACGACAATTACTATACTTATTACTCTTATTATTATCAGCCTAACTCATATTATTAGCCATATTATGCTTATATGATCGATAGAACGACAATTACTATACTCATTACTCTTATTATTATCAATCTAACTCATATTATTAGCCATATTATGCTTACATGATCGATAGAACGACAATTACTATACTTATTACTCTTATTATTATCAATCTAACTCATATTATTAGCCATATTATGCTTATATGATCGACAGAACGACAATTACTATACTTATTACACTCACTATTATCAGTCTAACTCATACTATTAACCATATTATGCAGATATGATCGATAGCACGACAATTACTATACTTATTACTCTTATTATTATCAGCCTAACTCATATTATTAGCCATATTAGGCTTATATGATCGATAGAACGACAATTACTAAACTCATTACTCTGATTATTATCAATCTAACTCATATTATTAGCCATATTATGCTTATATGATCGAGAGAACGACAATTACTATACTTATTACACTCACTATTATCAATCTAACTCATATTATTAACCATATTATTCAGCTATGATCGATAGCACGACAATTACTATACTTATTACTCTTATTATTATCAGCCTAACTCATATTATTAGCCATATTATGCTTATATGATCGATAGAACGACAATTACTATACTCATTACTCTTATTATTATCAATCTAACTCATATTATTAACCATATTATGCTAATATGATCGATAGAGCGACAACTACTATACTTCTTACACTCACTATTATCAATCCAACCCATATTATTAACCATATTATGCAGATATGATCGATAGCACGACATTTACTATACTCATTTCTCTTATTATTATCGATCTAACTCATATTATTAACCATGTTATGCAGATATGATCGACAGCACGACATTTACTATACTTATTACTCTTATTATTATCAATCTAACTCATATTATTAGCCATATTATGCTTATATGATCGATAGAACGACAATTACTATACTCATTACTCTTATTAATATCAGCCTAACTCATATTATTAGCCATATTAGGCTTATATGATCGATAGAATGACAATTACTAAACTCATTACTCTTATTATTATCAAACTAACTCATGTTATTAGCCATATTATGCTTATGTGATCGATAGAACGACAATTACTATACTTATTACATTTCTTATTATCAATCTACCTCATATTATTAGCCATATTATGCTTATATGATCGATAGAACGACAATTACTATACTTATTACGCTCACAATTATCAATCTAACTCATATTATTAACCATGTTATGCAGATATGATCGATTGAACGACAATTACTATCCTTATTACTCTTATTATTATCAATCTAACTAATATTATTAGCCATATTATACTTTTATGATCGATAGAACGACAATTACTATACTTATTACTCTTATTATAATCAATCTAACTCATATTATTAGCCATATTATGCTTATATGATCGATAGAACGACAATTACTATACTCATTACTCTTATTATTATCAATCTAACTCATATTATTAGCCATATTATGCTTATATGATCGATAGAACGACAATTACTATACTCATTACTCTTATTATTATCAATTTAACTCATATTATTAGCCATATTATGCTTATGTGATCGATATAACGACTATTACTATACTTATTACTCTTATTATTATCAATCTAACTCATATTATTAGCCATATTATGCTCATATGATCGACAGAACGACAATTACTATACTTATTACACTCACTATTATCAATCAAACTCATATTATTAACCATATTATGCAGATATGATCGATAGAACGACAATTACTATACTTAGTACTCTTATTATTATCAATCTAACTCATATTATTCGACATATTGTGCTTATGTGATCGATAGAACGACAACTGCTATACATATTCCTCTTACTATTATCAATCTAACTCATATTATTAGCCATATTATGCTTATGTGATCGATAGAACGACAATTACTATACCTATTACTATTATTATTATCAATCCAACTCATATTATTAGCCATATTATGCTTATGTGATCGATAGAACTACAATTAATATACTTATTACTCTTATTATTATCAATCTAACTCATATTATTAGCCATATTATGGTTATATGACCGATAGAACGACAATTACTATACTCATTACACTCACTATTATCAATCTAACTCATATTATTAACCATGTTATGCAGACATGTTCGATGGAACGACAATTACTATACTTATTACATTTATTATTATCAATCTAACTCATATTATTAGCCATATTATGGTTATATGACCGATAGAACTACAATTAATATACTTATTACTCTTATTATTATCAATCTAACTCATATTATTAGCCATATTATGGTTATATGACCGATAGAACGACAATTACTATACTTATTACACTCACTATTATCAATCTAACTCATATTATTAACCATGTTATGCAGACATGTTCGATAGAACGACAATTACTATACTTATTACATTTATTATTATCAATCTAACTCATATTATTAGCCATATTATGGTTATATGACCGATAGAACGACAATTACTATACTTATTACTCTTATTATTATCAATCTAACTCATATTATTGGCCATATTGTGCATATATGATCGATAGAACGACAACTACTATTCTTATTACTCTTATTATTATCAATCTAACTCATATTATTCGCCATATTATGCTTATATGATCGATAGAACGACAATTACTATACTTATTACATTTATTATTATCAATCTACCTCATATTATTAGCCATATTATGCTTATATGATCGATAGAACGACAATTACTATACTTATTACGCTCACAATTATCAATCTAACTCATATTATTAACCATGTTATGCAGATATGATCGATAGAACGACAATTACTATCCTTATTACTCTTATTATTATCAATCTAACTCATATTATTAGCCATATTATGCTTATATGATCGATAGAACGACAACTACTATACTTATTACTCTTATTATTATCAATCTAACTCATATTATTAGCCATATTATGCTTATATGATCGATAGAACGACAATTACTATACTTATTACACTCACTGTTATCAATCTAACTCATATTATTAGCCATATTATGCTTATATGATCGATAGAACGACAATTACTATACTTATTACATTTATTATTATCAATCTAACTCATATTATTAGCCATATTATGGTTATATGACCGATAGAACGACAATTACTATACTTATTACTCTTATTATTATCAATCTAACTCATATTATTAGCCATATTATGCTTATATGATCGATAGTACGACAATTACTATACTCATTACTCTTATTATTATCAATCTATCTCGTATCATTAGCCATATTATAGTTATATGACCGGTAGAACGACAATTACTATACTTATTACTCTTATTATTATCTATCTAACTCATATTATTAACCATATTATGCAGATATGATCGATAGAACGACAATTACTATACTCATTACTCTTATTATTATCAATCTAACTAATATTATTGACCATGTTATGCAGATATGATCGATAGAACGACAATTACTATCCTTATTACTCTTATTATTATCAATCTAACTGATATTATTAGCCATATTATGCTTATATGATCGATAGAACGACAATTACTATACTTACTACTCTTATTATTATAAATCTAACTCATATTATTAGCCATATTATGCTCATATGATCGACAGAACGACAATTACCATACTTATTACACTCACTATTATCAATCAAACTCATATTATTAACCATATTATGCAGATATGATCGATAGAACGACAATTACTATACTTAGTACTCTTATTATTATCAATCTAACTCATATTATTCGACATATTATGCTTATGTGATCAATAGAACGACAACTGCTATACATATTCCTCTTACTATTATCAATCTAACTCATATTATTAGTCATATTATGCTTATATGATCGATAGAACTACAATTAATATACTTATTACTCTTATTATTATCAATCTAACTCATATTATTAGCCATATTATGCTTATATGATCCACAGTACGACAATTATAATACTCATTACTCTTATTATTATCAATCTAACTCGTATCATTAGCCATATTATTGTTATATGACCGATAGAACGACAATTACTATACTTATTACTCTTATTATTATCTATCTAACTCATATTATTAACCATATTATGCAGATATGGTCGATAGAACGACAATTACTATACTTATTACACTTATTATTATCAATCTAACTCATATTATTGGCCATATTGTGCATATATGATCGATAGAACGACAACTACTATACTTATTACTCTTATTATTATCAATCTAACTCATATTATTAGCCATATTATGCTTATATGATCGATAGAACGACAATTACTATACTTATTTCACTCACTGTTATCAATCTAACTCATATTATTAGCCATATTATGCTTATATGATCGATAGAACGACAATTACTATACTTATTACATTTATTATTTTCAATCTAACTCATATTATTAGCCATATTATGCTTATATGATCGACAGAACGACAATTACTATACTCATTACTCTTACTATTATCAATCTAACTGATATTATTAGCCATATTATGCTTATATGATCGATCGAACGACAATTACTATACTTATTACTCTTATTATTATCAATCTAACTCATATTATTAGCCATATTATGCTTATATGATCGATAGAACGACAATTACTATACTTATTACTCTTATTATTATCAATCTAACTCATATTATTGGCCATATTGTGGTTATATGACCGATAGAACGACAATTACTATACTTATTAATCTTATTATTATCAATCTAACTAATATTATTAGCCATATTATGCTTATATGATCGATAGAACGACAATTACTATACTTATTACTCTTATTATTATCAATCTACCTCATATTATTAGCCATATTATGCTTATATGATCGATAGAACGACAATTACTATACTTATTACGCTCACAATTATCAATCTAACTCATATTATTAACCATGTTATGCAGAAGTGATCGATAGAACGTCAATTACTATACTCATTACTCTTATTAGTATCAATCTAACTCATATTATTAACCATATTATGCAGATATGATCGATAGAACGACAATTACTATACTTATTACTCTTATTATTATCAATCTAACTCATATTATTAGGCATATTATGCTTATATGATCGATAGAGCGACAATTACTATACTTATTACACTCACAATTATCAATCTAACTCATATTATTAACCATATTATGCGGATATGATCGATAGAACGACAATTACTATCCTTATTACTCTTATTATTATCAATCTAACTCATATTATTAGCCATATTATGCTTATATGATTGATAGTACGACAATTCCTATACTCATTTCTCTCATTATTATCAATCTAACTCATATTATTAGCCATATTATACTTATATGATCGATAGGACGACAATTACTATACCCATTACTCTTACTATTACCAATCTAACTCATATTATTAGCCATATTATGCTTATATGATCGACAGAACGACAATTACTATACTCATTACTCTTATTATTATCAATTTAACTCATATTATTTGCCATAGTATGCTTATATGATCGATAGAACGACAATTACTATACTTATTACTCTTATTATTATCAACCTAAATCATATTATTAGCCATATTATGCTTATATGGTCGACAGAACGACAATTACTATACTTATTACACTTACTATTATCAGTCTAACTCATATTATTAACCATATTATGCAGATATGATCGATAGCACGACAATTACTATACTTATTACTCTTATTATTATCAGCCTAACTCATATTATTAGCCATATTATGCTTATATGATCGATAGAACGACAATTACTAAACTCATTACTCTGATTATTATCAATCTAACTCATATTATTAGCCATATTATGCTTATATGATCGAGAGAACGACAATTACTATACTTATTACACTCACTATTATCAATCTAACTCATATTATTAACCATATTATTCAGCTATGATCGATAGCACGACAATTACTATACTTATTACTCTTATTATTATCAGCCTAACTCATATTATTAGCCATATTATGCTTATATGATCGATAGAACGACAATTACTATACTCATTACTCTTATTATTATCAATCTAACTCATATTATTAACCATATTATGCTAATATGATCGATAGAGCGACAACTACTATACTTATTACACTCACTATTATCAATCCAACCCATATTATTAACCATATTATGCAGATATGATCGATAGCACGACATTTACTATACACATTTCTCTTATTATTATCGATCTAACTCATATTATTAACCATGTTATGCAGATATGATCGACAGCACGACATTTACTATACTTATTACTCTTATTATTATCAATCTAACTCATATTATTAACCATATTATGCAGATATGATCGATAGCACGACAATTACTATACTTATTACTCTTATTATTATCAGCCTAACTCATATTATTAGCCATATTATGCTTATATGATCGACAGAACGACAATTACAATACTTATTACACTCAATGTTATCAATCTAACTCATATTATTAAGCATATTATGCAAATATGATCAATAGAACGACAATTACTATACTTATTACACCCACTGTTATCAATCTAGCTCATATTATTAACCATATTATGCAAATATGATCGATAGAACGACAAATTACTAAACTTATTGCTCTTATTATTATGATCCTAACTCATATTATTAGCCATATTATGCTTATATGATCGATAGAACGACAATTACTATACTCATTACTCTTATTAATATCAGCCTAACTCATATTATTAGCCATATTAGGCTTATATGATCGATAGAATGACAATTACTAAACTCATTACTCTGATTATTATCAATCTAACTCATATTATTAACCATATTATGCTAATATGATCGATAGAACGACAACTACTATAATTATTACACTCACTATTATCAATCCAACCCATATTATTAACCATATTATGCAGATATTATCGATAGAACGACAATTACTATACTCATTACTCTTATTATTATCAAACTAACTCATGTTATTAGCCATATTATGCTTATGTGATCGATAGAACGACAATTACTATACTTATTACATTTCTTATTATCAATCTACCTCATATTATTAGCCATATTATGCTTATATGATCGATAGAACGACAATTACTATACTTATTACGCTCACAATTATCAATCTAACTCATATTATTAACCATGTTATGCAGATATGATCGATTGAACGACAATTACTATCCTTATTACTCTTATTATTATCAATCTAACTCATATTATTAGCCATATTATACTTTTATGATCGATAGAACGACAATTACTATACTTATTACTCTTATTATAATCAATCTAACTCATATTATTAGCCATATTATGCTTATATGATCGATAGAACGACAATTACTATACTCATTACTCTTATTATTATCAATCTAACTCATATTATTAGCCATATTATGCTTATATGATCGATAGAACGACAATTACTATACTCATTACTCTTATTATTATCAATTTAACTCATATTATTAGCCATATTATGCTTATGTGATCGATATAACGACTATTACTATACTTATTACTCTTATTATTATCAATCTAACTCATATTATTAGCCATATTATGCTCATATGATCGACAGAACGACAATTACTATACTTATTACACTCACTATTATCAATCAAACTCATATTATTAACCATATTATGCAGATATGATCGATAGAACGACAATTACTATACTTAGTACTCTTATTATTATCAATCTAACTCATATTATTCGACATATTGTGCTTATGTGATCGATAGAACGACAACTGCTATACATATTCCTCTTACTATTATCAATCTAACTCATATTATTAGCCATATTATGCTTATGTGATCGATAGAACGACAATTACTATACCTATTACTATTATTATTATCAATCCAACTCATATTATTAGCCATATTATGCTTATGTGATCGATAGAACTACAATTAATATACTTATTACTCTTATTATTATCAATCTAACTCATATTATTAGCCATATTATGGTTATATGACCGATAGAACGACAATTACTATACTTATTACACTCACTATTATCAATCTAACTCATATTATTAACCATGTTATGCAGACATGTTCGATGGAACGACAATTACTATACTTATTACATTTATTATTATCAATCTAACTCATATTATTAGCCATATTATGGTTATATGACCGATAGAACGACAATTACTATACTTATTACTCTTATTATTATCAATCTAACTCATATTATTGGCCATATTGTGCATATATGATCGATAGAACGACAACTACTATACTTATTACTCTTATTATTATCAATCTAACTCATATTATTCGCCATATTATGCTTATATGATCGATAGAACGACAATTACTATACTTATTACATTTATTATTATCAATCTAACTCATATTATTAGCCATATTATACTTTTATGATCGATAGAACGACAATTACTATACTTATTACTCTTATTATAATCAATCTAACTCATATTATTAGCCATATTATGCTTATATGATCGATAGAACGACAATTACTATACTCATTACTCTTATTATTATCAATCTAACTCATATTATTAGCCATATTATGCTTATATGATCGATAGAACGACAATTACTATACTCATTACTCTTATTATTATCAATTTAACTCATATTATTAGCCATATTATGCTTATGTGATCGATATAACGACTATTACTATACTTATTACTCTTATTATTATCAATCTAACTCATATTATTAGCCATATTATGCTCATATGATCGACAGAACGACAATTACTATACTTATTACACTCACTATTATCAATCAAACTCATATTATTAACCATATTATGCAGATATGATCGATAGAACGACAATTACTATACTTAGTACTCTTATTATTATCAATCTAACTCATATTATTCGACATATTGTGCTTATGTGATCGATAGAACGACAACTGCTATACATATTCCTCTTACTATTATCAATCTAACTCATATTATTAGCCATATTATGCTTATGTGATCGATAGAACGACAATTACTATACCTATTACTATTATTATTATCAATCCAACTCATATTATTAGCCATATTATGCTTATGTGATCGATAGAACTACAATTAATATACTTATTACTCTTATTATTATCAATCTAACTCATATTATTAGCCATATTATGGTTATATGACCGATAGAACGACAATTACTATACTTATTACACTCACTATTATCAATCTAACTCATATTATTAACCATGTTATGCAGACATGTTCGATGGAACGACAATTACTATACTTATTACATTTATTATTATCAATCTAACTCATATTATTAGCCATATTATGGTTATATGACCGATAGAACGACAATTACTATACTTATTACTCTTATTATTATCAATCTAACTCATATTATTGGCCATATTGTGCATATATGATCGATAGAACGACAACTACTATACTTCTTACTCTTATTATTATCAATCTAACTCATATTATTCGCCATATTATGCTTATATGATCGATAGAACGACAATTACTATACTTATTACATTTATTATTATCAATCGACCTCATATTATTAGCCATATTATGCTTATATGATCGATAGAACGACAATTACTATACTTATTACACTCACTGTTATCAATCTAACTCATATTATTAGCCATATTATGCTTATATGATCGATAGAACGACAATTACTATACTTATTACATTTATTATTATCAATCTAACTCATATTATTAGCCATATTATGGTTATATGACCGATAGAACTACAATTACTATACTTATTACTCTTATTATTATCAATCTAACTCATATTATTAGCCATATTATGGTTATATGACCGATAGAACGACAATTACTATACTTATTACTCTTATTATTATCAATCTAACTCATATTATTGGCCATATTGTGCATATATGATCGATAGAACGACAACTACTATTCTTATTACTCTTATTATTATCAATCTAACTCATATTATTCGCCATATTATGCTTATATGATCGATAGAACGACAATTACTACACTTATTACATTTATTATTATCAATCTACCTCATATTATTAGCCATATTATGCTTATATGATCGATAGAACGACAATTACTATACTTATTACATTTATTATTATCAATCTAACTCATATTATTAGCCATATTATGGTTATATGACCGATAGAACGACAATTACTATACTTATTACTCTTATTATTATCAATCTAACTCATATTATTAGCCATATTATGCTTATATGATCGATAGAACGACAATTACTATACTTACTACTCTTATTATTATAAATCTAACTCATATTATTAGCCATATTATGCTCATATGATCGACAGAACGACAATTACCATACTTATTACACTCACTATTATCAATCAAACTCATATTATTAACCATATTATGCAGATATGATCGATAGAACGACAATTACTATACTTAGTACTCTTATTATTATCAATCTAACTAATATTATTAGCCATATTATGCTTATATGATCGATAGAACGACAATTACTATACTTATTACACTTATTATTATCAATCTAACTCATATTATTGGCCATATTGTGCATATATGATCGATAGAACGGCAACTACTATACTTATTACTCTTATTATTATCAATCTAACTCATATTATTAGCCATATTATGCTTATATGATCGATAGAACGACAATTACTATACTTATTTCACTCACTGTTATCAATCTAACTCATATTATTAGCCATATTATGCTTATATGATCGATAGAACGACAATTACTATACTTATTACATTTATTATTTTCAATCTAACTCATATTATTAGCCATATTATGCTTATATGATCGACAGAACGACAATTACTATACTCATTACTCTTACTATTATCAATCTAACTGATATTATTAGCCATATTATGCTTATATGATCGATCGAACGACAATTACTATACTTATTACTCTTATTATTATCAATCTAACTCATATTATTAGCCATATTATGCTTATATGATCGATAGAACGACAATTACTATACTTATTACTCTTATTATTATCAATCTAACTCATATTATTGGCCATATTGTGGTTATATGACCGATAGAACGACAATTACTATACTTATTAATCTTATTATTATCAATCTAACTAATATTATTAGCCATATTATGCTTATATGATCGATAGAACGACAATTACTATACTTATTACTCTTATTATTATCAATCTACCTCATATTATTAGCCATATTATGCTTATATGATCGATAGAACGACAATTTCTATACTTATTACGCTCACAATTATCAATCTAACTCATATTATTAACCATGTTATGCAGAAGTGATCGATAGAACGTCAATTACTATACTCATTACTCTTATTAGTATCAATCTAACTCATATTATTAACCATATTATGCAGATATGATCGATAGAACGACAATTACTATACTTATTACTCTTATTATTATCAATCTAACTCATATTATTAGGCATATTATGCTTATATGATCGATAGAGCGACAATTACTATACTTATTACACTCACAATTATCAATCTAACTCATATTATTAACCATATTATGCAGATATGATCGATAGAACGACAATTACTATCCTTATTACTCTTATTATTATCAATCTAACTCATATTATTAGCCATATTATGCTTATATGATTGATAGTACGACAATTCCTATACTCATTTCTCTCATTATTATCAATCTAACTCATATTATTAGCCATATTATACTTATATGATCGATAGAACGACAATTACTATACCCATTACTCTTACTATTACCAATCTAACTCATATTATTAGCCATATTATGCTTATATGATCGATAGAACGACAATTACTATACTCATTACTCTTATTATTATCAATCTAACTCATATCATTAGCCATATTATGCTTATATGATCGATAGAACGACAATTACTATACTTATTACTCTTATTATTATCAATCTAACTCAAATTATTAGCCATATTATGCTTATATGATCGATAGAACGACAATTACTATACTTATTACACTCACTGTTATCAATCTAACTCATAATATTAGCCATATTATGGTTATATGACCGATAGAACGACAATTACAATACTTATTACACTCACTATTATCAATCTAACTCATATTATTAGCCATATTATGGTTATATGACCGATAGAACGACAATTACTATACTTATTACTCTTATTATTATCAATCTAACTCATATTATTAGCCATATTATGGTTATATGACCGATAGAACGACAATTACTATACTTATTACTCTTATTATTATCAATCTAACTCATATTATTGGCCATATTGTGCATATATGATCGATAGAACGACAACTACTATTCTTATTACTCTTATTATTATCAATCTAACTCATATTATTCGCCATATTATGCTTATATGATCGATAGAACGACAATTACTATAC
Source organism: Megachile rotundata (assembly GCF_050947335.1). Classification (NCBI taxonomy): domain Eukaryota; kingdom Metazoa; phylum Arthropoda; class Insecta; order Hymenoptera; family Megachilidae; genus Megachile; species Megachile rotundata. Next base: position 18,597 of record NW_027474091.1, on the reverse strand, counting down.
TTATTACATTTATTATTATCAATCTACCTCATATTATTAGCCATATTATGCTTATATGATCGATAGAACGACAATTACTATACTTATTACACTCACTGTTATCAATCTAACTCATATTATTAGCCATATTATGCTTATATGATCGATAGAACGACAATTACTATACTTATTACATTTATTATTATCAATCTAACTCATATTATTAGCCATATTATGGTTATATGACCGATAGAACGACAATTACTATACTTATTACTCTTATTATTATCAATCTAACTCATATTATTAGCCATATTATGGTTATATGACCGATAGAACGACAATTACTATACTTATTACTCTTATTATTATCAATCTAACTCATATTATTGGCCATATTGTGCATATATGATCGATAGAACGACAACTACTATTCTTATTACTCTTATTATTATCAATCTAACTCATATTATTCGCCATATTATGCTTATGTGATCGATAGAACGACAATTACTATACTTATTACATTTATTATTATCAATCTACCTCATATTATTAGCCATATTATGCTTATATGATCGATAGAACGACAATTACTATACTTATTACGCTCACAATTATCAATCTAACTCATATTATTAACCATGTTATGCAGATATGATCGATAGAACGACAATTACTATCCTTATTGCTCTTATTATTATCAATCTAACTCATATTATTAGCCATATTATGCTTATATGATCGATAGAACGACAACTACTATACTTATTACTCTTATTATTATCAATCTAACTCATATTATTAGCCATATTATGCTTATATGATCGATAGAACGACAATTACTATACTTATTACACTCACTGTTATCAATCTAACTCATATTATTAGCCATATTATGCTTATATGATCGATAGAACGACAATTACTATACTTATTACATTTATTATTATCAATCTAACTCATATTATTAGCCATATTATGGTTATATGACCGATAGAACGACAATTACTATACTTATTACTCTTATTATTATCAATCTAACTCATATTATTAGCCATATTATGCTTATATGATCGATAGTACGACAATTACTATACTCATTACTCTTATTATTATCAATCTATCTCGTATCATTAGCCATATTATAGTTATATGACCGGTAGAACGACAATTACTATACTTATTACTCTTATTATTATCTATCTAACTCATATTATTAACCATATTATGCAGATATGATCGATAGAACGACAATTACTATACTCATTACTCTTATTATTATCAATCTAACTAATATTATTGACCATGTTATGCAGATATGATCGATAGAACGACAATTACTATCCTTATTACTCTTATTATTATCAATCTAACTGATATTATTAGCCATATTATGCTTATATGATCGATAGAACGACAATTACTATACTTACTACTCTTATTATTATAAATCTAACTCATATTATTAGCCATATTATGCTCATATGATCGACAGAACGACAATTACTATACTTATTACATTTATTATTTTCAATCTAACTCATATTATTAGCCATATTATGCTTATATGACCGACAGAACGACAATTACTATACTCATTACTCTTACTATTATCAATCTAACTGATATTATTAGCCATATTATGCTTATATGATCGATCGAACGACAATTACTATACTTATTACTCTTATTATTATCAATCTAACTCATATTATTAGCCATATTATGCTTATATGATCGATAGAACGACAATTACTATACTTATTACTCTTATTATTATCAATCTAACTCATATTATTGGCCATATTGTGGTTATATGACCGATAGAACGACAATTACTATACTTATTAATCTTATTATTATCAATCTAACTAATATTATTAGCCATATTATGCTTATATGATCGATAGAACGACAATTACTATACTTATTACTCTTATTATTATCAATCTACCTCATATTATTAGCCATATTATGCTTATATGATCGATAGAACGACAATTACTATACTTATTACGCTCACAATTATCAATCTAACTCATATTATTAACCATGTTATGCAGAAGTGATCGATAGAACGTCAATTACTATACTCATTACTCTTATTAGTATCAATCTAACTCATATTATTAACCATATTATGCTCATATGATCGACAGAACGACAATTACTATACTTATTACACTCACTATTATCAATCAAACTCATATTATTAACCATATTATGCAGATATGATCGATAGAACGATAATTACTATACTTAGTACTCTTATTATTATCAATCTAACTCATATTATTCGACATATTATGCTTATGTGATCAATAGAACGACAACTGCTATACATATTCCTCTTACTATTATCAATCTAACTCATATTATTAGTCATATTATGCTTATATGATCGATAGAACTACAATTAATATACTTATTACTCTTATTATTATCAATCTAACTCATATTATTAGCCATATTATGCTTATATGATCCACAGTACGACAATTATAATACTCATTACTCTTATTATTATCAATCTAACTCGTATCATTAGCCATATTATTGTTATATGACCGATAGAACGACAATTACTATACTTATTACTCTTATTATTATCTATCTAACTCATATTATTAACCATATTATGCAGATATGGTCGATAGAACGACAATTACTATACTTATTACACTTATTATTATCAATCTAACTCATATTATTGGCCATATTGTGCATATATGATCGATAGAACGACAACTACTATACTTATTACTCTTATTATTATCAATCTAACTCATATTATTAGCCATATTATGCTTATATGATCGATAGAACGACAATTACTATACTTATTTCACTCACTGTTATCAATCTAACTCATATTATTAGCCATATTATGCTTATATGATCGATAGAACGACAATTACTATACTTAATACATTTATTATTTTCAATCTAACTCATATTATTAGCCATATTATGCTTATATGATCGACAGAACGACAATTACTATACTCATTACTCTTACTATTATCAATCTAACTGATATTATTAGCCATATTATGCTTATATGATCGATCGAACGACAATTACTATACTTGTTACATTTACTATTAGCAATCTAACTCATATTATTAGCCTTATTATGGTTATATGGCCGATAGAACGACAATTACTATACTTATTACTCTTATTATTATCAATCTAACTCATATTAATAGCCACATTATGCTTATATGATCGATAGAACGACAATTACTATACTTATTACTCTTATTTTTATCAATCTAACTCATATTATTAGCCATATTATGGTTATATGACCGATAGAACGACAATTACTATACTTATTACTCTTATTATTATCAATCTAACTCATATTATTAGCCATATTATGCTTATATGATCGATAGAACGACAATTACTATACTTATTACTCTTATTATTATCAATCTAACTCATATTATTGGCCATATTGTGGTTATATGACCGATAGAACGACAATTACTATACTTATTAATCTTATTATTATCAATCTAACTAATATTATTAGCCATATTATGCTTATATGATCGATAGAACGACAATTACTATACTTATTACTCTTATTATTATAAATCTACCTCATATTATTAGCCATATTATGCTTATATGATCGATAGAACGACAATTACTATACTTATTACGCTCACAATTATCAATCTAACTCATATTATTAACCATATTATGCGGATATGATCGATAGAACGACAATTACTATCCTTATTACTCTTATTATTATCAATCTAACTCATATTATTAGCCATATTATGCTTATATGATTGATAGTACGACAATTCCTATACTCATTTCTCTCATTATTATCAATCTAACTCATATTATTAGCCATATTATACTTATATGATCGATAGAACGACAATTACTATACCCATTACTCTTACTATTACCAATCTAACTCATATTATTAGCCATATTATGCTTATATGATCGATAGAACGACAATTACTATACTCATTACTCTTATTATTATCAATCTAACTCATATTATTAGCCATATTATGGTTATATGACCGATAGAACGACAATTACAATACTTATTACACTCACTATTATCAATCTAACTCATATTATTAGCCATATTATGGTTATATGACCGATAGAACGACAATTACAATACTTATTACACTCACTATTATCAATCTAACTCATATTATTAGCCATATTATGGTTATATGACCGATAGAACGACAATTACTATACTTATTACACTCACTATTATCAATCTAACTCATATTATTAACCATGTTATGCAGACATGTTCGATAGAACGACAATTACTATACTTATTACATTTATTATTATCAATCTAACTCATATTATTAGCCATATTATGCTTACATGATCGATAGAACGTCAATTACTATACTCATTACTCTTATTATTATCAATCTAACACATATTATTAGCCATATTATGCTTATATGATCGATAGAACGACAATTACTATACCAATTACTCTTATTATTATCAATCTAACTCATATTATTAGCCATATTATGCTTATATGATCGATAGAACGACAATTACTATACTTATTACTCTTATTATTATCAATCTAACTCATATTATTAGCCATATTATGCTTATATGATCGATAGAACGACAATTACTATACTCATTACTCTTATTATTATCAATCTAACTCATATTGTTAGCCATATTATGCTTATGTGATCGATATAACGACTATTACTATACTTATTACTCTTATTATTATCAATCTAACTCATATTATTAGCCATATTATGCTCATATGATCGACAGAACGACAATTACTATACTTATTACACTCACTATTATCAATCAAACTCATATTATTAACCATATTATGCAGATATGATCGATAGAACGACAATTACTATACTCATTACTCTTACTATTATCAACCTAACTCATATTATTAGCCATATTATGATTATATGATCGATAGAACGACAATTACTATACTTATTACACTCACAATTATCAATCTAACTCATATTATTAACCATGTTATGCAGATATGATCGATAGAACGACAATTACTATACTCATTACTCTTATTATTATCAATCTAACTCATATCATTAGCCATATTATGCTTATATGATCGATAGAACGACAATTACTATACTTATTAGACTCACTGTTATCAATCTAACTCATATTATAAGCCATATTATGGTTATATGACCGATAGAACGACAATTACTATACTTATTACTCTTATTATTATCAATCTAACTCATATTATTAGCCATATTATGCTTATATGATCGATAGAACGACAATTACTATACTTATTACTCTTATTATTATCAATCTAACTCAAATTATTGGCCATATTGTGGTTATATGACCGATAGAACGACAATTACTATACTTATTACTCTTATTATTATCAATCTAACTCATATTATTAGGCATATTATGCTTATATGATCGATAGAGCGACAATTACTATACTTATTACACTCACAATTATCAATCTAACTCATATTATTAACCATATTATGCAGATATGATCGATAGAACGACAATTACTATCCTTATTACTCTTATTATTATCAATCTAACTCATATTATTAGCCATATTATGCTTATATGATTGATAGTACGACAATTCCTATACTCATTTCTCTCATTATTATCAATCTAACTCATATTATTAGCCATATTATACTTATATGATCGATAGAACGACAATTACTATACCCATTACTCTTACTATTACCAATCTAACTCATATTATTAGCCATATTATGCTTATATGATCGATAGAACGACAATTACTATACTCATTACTCTTATTATTATCAATCTAACTCATATCATTAGCCATATTATGCTTATATGATCGATAGAACGACAATTACTATACTTATTACTCTTATTATTATCAATCTAACTCAAATTATTAGCCATATTATGCTTATATGATCGATAGAACGACAATTACTATACTTATTACACTCACTGTTATCAATCTAACTCATAATATTAGCCATATTATGGTTATATGACCGATAGAACGACAATTACAATACTTATTACACTCACTATTATCAATCTAACTCATATTATTAGCCATATTATGGTTATATGACCGATAGAACGACAATTACTATACTTATTACTCTTATTATTATCAATCTAACTCATATTATTAGCCATATTATGGTTATATGACCGATAGAACGACAATTACTATACTTATTACTCTTATTATTATCAATCTAACTCATATTATTGGCCATATTGTGCATATATGATCGATAGAACGACAACTACTATTCTTATTACTCTTATTATTATCAATCTAACTCATATTATTCGCCATATTATGCTTATATGATCGATAGAACGACAATTACTATACTTATTACATTTATTATTATCAATCTACCTCATATTATTAGCCATATTATGCTTATATGATCGATAGAACGACAATTACTATACTTATTACACTCACTGTTATCAATCTAACTCATATTATTAGCCATATTATGCTTATATGATCGATAGAACGACAATTACTATACTTATTACATTTATTATTATCAATCTAACTCATATTATTAGCCATATTATGGTTATATGACCGATAGAACGACAATTACTATACTTATTACTCTTATTATTATCAATCTAACTCATATTATTAGCCATATTATGGTTATATGACCGATAGAACGACAATTACTATACTTATTACTCTTATTATTATCAATCTAACTCATATTATTGGCCATATTGTGCATATATGATCGATAGAACGACAACTACTATTCTTATTACTCTTATTATTATCAATCTAACTCATATTATTCGCCATATTATGCTTATGTGATCGATAGAACGACAATTACTATACTTATTACATTTATTATTATCAATCTACCTCATATTATTAGCCATATTATGCTTATATGATCGATAGAACGACAATTACTATACTTATTACGCTCACAATTATCAATCTAACTCATATTATTAACCATGTTATGCAGATATGATCGATAGAACGACAATTACTATCCTTATTGCTCTTATTATTATCAATCTAACTCATATTATTAGCCATATTATGCTTATATGATCGATAGAACGACAACTACTATACTTATTACTCTTATTATTATCAATCTAACTCATATTATTAGCCATATTATGCTTATATGATCGATAGAACGACAATTACTATACTTATTACACTCACTGTTATCAATCTAACTCATATTATTAGCCATATTATGCTTATATGATCGATAGAACGACAATTACTATACTTATTACATTTATTATTATCAATCTAACTCATATTATTAGCCATATTATGGTTATATGACCGATAGAACGACAATTACTATACTTATTACTCTTATTATTATCAATCTAACTCATATTATTAGCCATATTATGCTTATATGATCGATAGTACGACAATTACTATACTCATTACTCTTATTATTATCAATCTATCTCGTATCATTAGCCATATTATAGTTATATGACCGGTAGAACGACAATTACTATACTTATTACTCTTATTATTATCTATCTAACTCATATTATTAACCATATTATGCAGATATGATCGATAGAACGACAATTACTATACTCATTACTCTTATTATTATCAATCTAACTAATATTATTGACCATGTTATGCAGATATGATCGATAGAACGACAATTACTATCCTTATTACTCTTATTATTATCAATCTAACTGATATTATTAGCCATATTATGCTTATATGATCGATAGAACGACAATTACTATACTTACTACTCTTATTATTATAAATCTAACTCATATTATTAGCCATATTATGCTCATATGATCGACAGAACGACAATTACTATACTTATTACATTTATTATTTTCAATCTAACTCATATTATTAGCCATATTATGCTTATATGACCGACAGAACGACAATTACTATACTCATTACTCTTACTATTATCAATCTAACTGATATTATTAGCCATATTATGCTTATATGATCGATCGAACGACAATTACTATACTTATTACTCTTATTATTATCAATCTAACTCATATTATTAGCCATATTATGCTTATATGATCGATAGAACGACAATTACTATACTTATTACTCTTATTATTATCAATCTAACTCATATTATTGGCCATATTGTGGTTATATGACCGATAGAACGACAATTACTATACTTATTAATCTTATTATTATCAATCTAACTAATATTATTAGCCATATTATGCTTATATGATCGATAGAACGACAATTACTATACTTATTACTCTTATTATTATCAATCTACCTCATATTATTAGCCATATTATGCTTATATGATCGATAGAACGACAATTACTATACTTATTACGCTCACAATTATCAATCTAACTCATATTATTAACCATGTTATGCAGAAGTGATCGATAGAACGTCAATTACTATACTCATTACTCTTATTAGTATCAATCTAACTCATATTATTAACCATATTATGCTCATATGATCGACAGAACGACAATTACTATACTTATTACACTCACTATTATCAATCAAACTCATATTATTAACCATATTATGCAGATATGATCGATAGAACGATAATTACTATACTTAGTACTCTTATTATTATCAATCTAACTCATATTATTCGACATATTATGCTTATGTGATCAATAGAACGACAACTGCTATACATATTCCTCTTACTATTATCAATCTAACTCATATTATTAGTCATATTATGCTTATATGATCGATAGAACTACAATTAATATACTTATTACTCTTATTATTATCAATCTAACTCATATTATTAGCCATATTATGCTTATATGATCCACAGTACGACAATTATAATACTCATTACTCTTATTATTATCAATCTAACTCGTATCATTAGCCATATTATTGTTATATGACCGATAGAACGACAATTACTATACTTATTACTCTTATTATTATCTATCTAACTCATATTATTAACCATATTATGCAGATATGGTCGATAGAACGACAATTACTATACTTATTACACTTATTATTATCAATCTAACTCATATTATTGGCCATATTGTGCATATATGATCGATAGAACGACAACTACTATACTTATTACTCTTATTATTATCAATCTAACTCATATTATTAGCCATATTATGCTTATATGATCGATAGAACGACAATTACTATACTTATTTCACTCACTGTTATCAATCTAACTCATATTATTAGCCATATTATGCTTATATGATCGATAGAACGACAATTACTATACTTAATACATTTATTATTTTCAATCTAACTCATATTATTAGCCATATTATGCTTATATGATCGACAGAACGACAATTACTATACTCATTACTCTTACTATTATCAATCTAACTGATATTATTAGCCATATTATGCTTATATGATCGATCGAACGACAATTACTATACTTGTTACATTTACTATTAGCAATCTAACTCATATTATTAGCCTTATTATGGTTATATGGCCGATAGAACGACAATTACTATACTTATTACTCTTATTATTATCAATCTAACTCATATTAATAGCCACATTATGCTTATATGATCGATAGAACGACAATTACTATACTTATTACTCTTATTTTTATCAATCTAACTCATATTATTAGCCATATTATGGTTATATGACCGATAGAACGACAATTACTATACTTATTACTCTTATTATTATCAATCTAACTCATATTATTAGCCATATTATGCTTATATGATCGATAGAACGACAATTACTATACTTATTACTCTTATTATTATCAATCTAACTCATATTATTGGCCATATTGTGGTTATATGACCGATAGAACGACAATTACTATACTTATTAATCTTATTATTATCAATCTAACTAATATTATTAGCCATATTATGCTTATATGATCGATAGAACGACAATTACTATACTTATTACTCTTATTATTATAAATCTACCTCATATTATTAGCCATATTATGCTTATATGATCGATAGAACGACAATTACTATACTTATTACGCTCACAATTATCAATCTAACTCATATTATTAACCATATTATGCGGATATGATCGATAGAACGACAATTACTATCCTTATTACTCTTATTATTATCAATCTAACTCATATTATTAGCCATATTATGCTTATATGATTGATAGTACGACAATTCCTATACTCATTTCTCTCATTATTATCAATCTAACTCATATTATTAGCCATATTATACTTATATGATCGATAGAACGACAATTACTATACCCATTACTCTTACTATTACCAATCTAACTCATATTATTAGCCATATTATGCTTATATGATCGATAGAACGACAATTACTATACTCATTACTCTTATTATTATCAATCTAACTCATATTATTAGCCATATTATGGTTATATGACCGATAGAACGACAATTACAATACTTATTACACTCACTATTATCAATCTAACTCATATTATTAGCCATATTATGGTTATATGACCGATAGAACGACAATTACAATACTTATTACACTCACTATTATCAATCTAACTCATATTATTAGCCATATTATGGTTATATGACCGATAGAACGACAATTACTATACTTATTACACTCACTATTATCAATCTAACTCATATTATTAACCATGTTATGCAGACATGTTCGATAGAACGACAATTACTATACTTATTACATTTATTATTATCAATCTAACTCATATTATTAGCCATATTATGCTTACATGATCGATAGAACGTCAATTACTATACTCATTACTCTTATTATTATCAATCTAACACATATTATTAGCCATATTATGCTTATATGATCGATAGAACGACAATTACTATACCAATTACTCTTATTATTATCAATCTAACTCATATTATTAGCCATATTATGCTTATATGATCGATAGAACGACAATTACTATACTTATTACTCTTATTATTATCAATCTAACTCATATTATTAGCCATATTATGCTTATATGATCGATAGAACGACAATTACTATACTCATTACTCTTATTATTATCAATCTAACTCATATTGTTAGCCATATTATGCTTATGTGATCGATATAACGACTATTACTATACTTATTACTCTTATTATTATCAATCTAACTCATATTATTAGCCATATTATGCTCATATGATCGACAGAACGACAATTACTATACTTATTACACTCACTATTATCAATCAAACTCATATTATTAACCATATTATGCAGATATGATCGATAGAACGACAATTACTATACTCATTACTCTTACTATTATCAACCTAACTCATATTATTAGCCATATTATGATTATATGATCGATAGAACGACAATTACTATACTTATTACACTCACAATTATCAATCTAACTCATATTATTAACCATGTTATGCAGATATGATCGATAGAACGACAATTACTATACTCATTACTCTTATTATTATCAATCTAACTCATATCATTAGCCATATTATGCTTATATGATCGATAGAACGACAATTACTATACTTATTAGACTCACTGTTATCAATCTAACTCATATTATAAGCCATATTATGGTTATATGACCGATAGAACGACAATTACTATACTTATTACTCTTATTATTATCAATCTAACTCATATTATTAGCCATATTATGCTTATATGATCGATAGAACGACAATTACTATACTTATTACTCTTATTATTATCAATCTAACTCAAATTATTGGCCATATTGTGGTTATATGACCGATAGAACGACAATTACTATACTTATTACTCTTATTATTATCAATCTAACTAATATTATTAGCCATATTATGCATATATGATCGATAGAACGACAATTACTATACTTATTACATTTATTATTAGCAATCTAACTCATATTATTAGCCTTATTATGGTTATATGGCCGATAGAACGACAATTACTATACTTATTACTCTTATTATTATCAATCTAACTCATATTATTAGCCATATGATGCTCATATGATCGACAGAACGACAATTACTATACTTATTACACTCACTATTATCAATCAAACTCATATTATTAACAATATTATGCAGATATGATCGATAGAACGACAATTACTATACTTATTACATTTATTATTATCAATCTACCTCATATTATTAGCCATATTATGCTTATATGATCGATAGAACGACAATTACTATACTCATTACTCTTACTATTATCAACCTAACTCATATTATTAGCCATATTATGATTATATGATCGATAGAACGACAATTACTATACTTATTACACTCACAATTATCAATCTAACTCATATTATTAACCATGTTATGCAGATATGATCGATAGAACGACAATTACTATACTCATTACTCTTATTATTATCAATCTAACTCACATCATTAGCCATATTATGCTTATATGATCGATAGAACGACAATTACTATACTTATTAGACTCCATATTATCAATCTAACTCATATTATAAGCCATATTATGCTTATATGATCGATAGAACGACAATTACTATACCCATTACTCTCACTATTATCAATCTAACTCATATTATTAGCCATATTATGCTTATATGATCGATAGAACGACAATTACTATACTTATTACACTCAGAATTATCAATCTAACTCATATTATTAACCATGTTATGCAGATATGATCGATAGAACGACAATTACTATCCTTATTACTCTTATTATTATCAATCTAACTCATATTATTAGCCATATTATGCTTATATGATCGATAGTACGACAATTCCTATACTCATTTCTCTTATTATTATCAATCTAACTCATATCATTAGCCGTATTATGCTTATATGATCGATAGAACGACAACTACTATACTTATTACTCTTATTATTATCAATCTAACTCATATTATTAGCCATATTATGCTTATATGATCGATAGAACGACAATTACTATACTTATTACTCTTATTATTATCAATCTAACTCATATTATTGGCCATATTGTGGTTATATGACCGATAGAACGACAATTACTATACTTATTACTCTTATTATTATCAATCTAACTAATATTATTAGCCATATTATGCTTATATGATCGATAGAACGACAATTACTATACTTATTACATTTATTATTATCAATCTACCTCATATTATTAGCCATATTATGCTTATATGATCGATAGAACGACAATTACTATACTTATTACACTCACAATTATCAATCTAACTCATATTATTAACCATGTTATGCAGACATGTTCGATAGAACGACAATTACTATACTTATTACTCTTATTATTATCAATCTAACTCATATTATTAGCCATATTATGCTTATATGATCGATATAACGACAATTACTATACTCATTACTCTTATTATTATCAATCTAACTCATATTATTAGCCGTATTATGCTTATATGATCGATAGAACGACAATTACTATACTTATTACTCTTATTATTATCAATCTAACTCATATTATTAGCCATATTATGCTTATATGATCGATAGAACGCCAATTACTATACTCATTACTCTTATTATTATCAATCTAACTCATATTATTAGCCATATTATGCTTATATGATCCACAGTACGACAATTATAATACTCATTACTCTTATTATTATCAATCTAACTCGTATCATTAGCCATATTATTGTTATATGACCGATAGAACGACAATTACTATACTTATTACTCTTATTATTATCTATTTAACTCATATTATTAACCATATTATGCAGATATGGTCGATAGAACGACAATTACTATACTTATTACACTTATTATTATCAATCTAACTCATATTATTGGCCATATTGTGCATATATGATCGATAGAACGACAACTACTATACTTATTACTCTTATTATTATCAATCTAACTCATATTATTAGCCATATTATGCTTATATGATCGATAGAACGACAATTACTATACTTATTTCACTCACTGTTATCAATCTAACTCATATTATTAGCCATATTATGCTTATATGATCGATAGAACGACAATTACTATACTTATTACATTTATTATTTTCAATCTAACTCATATTATTAGCCATATTATGCTTATATGATCGACAGAACGACAATTACTATACTCATTACTCTTACTATTATCAATCTAACTGATATTATTAGCCATATTATGCTTATATGATCGATCGAACGACAATTACTATACTTGTTACATTTACTATTAGCAATCTAACTCATATTATTAGCCTTATTATGGTTATATGATCGATAGAACGACAATTACTATACTTATTACACTCACTATTATCAATCAAACTCATATTATTAACCATATTATGCAGATATGATCGATAGAACGACAATTACTATACTCATTACTCTTACTATTATCAACCTAACTCATATTATTAGCCATATTATGATTATATGATCGATAGAACGACAATTACTATACTTATTACACTCACAATTATCAATCTAACTCATATTATTAACCATGTTATGCAGATATGATCGATAGAACGACAATTACTATACTCATTACTCTTATTATTATCAATCTAACTCATATCATTAGCCATATTATGCTTATATGATCGATAGAACGACAATTACTATACTTATTAGACTCACTGTTATCAATCTAACTCATATTATAAGCCATATTATGGTTATATGACCGATAGAACGACAATTACTATACTTATTACTCTTATTATTATCAATCTAACTCATATTATTAGCCATATTATGCTTATATGATCGATAGAACGACAATTACTATACTTATTACTCTTATTATTATCAATCTAACTCAAATTATTGGCCATATTGTGGTGATATGACCGATAGAACGACAATTACTATACTTATTACTCTTATTATTATCAATCTAACTAATATTATTAGCCATATTATGCATATATGATCGATAGAACGACAATTACTATACTTATTACATTTATTATTAGCAATCTAACTCATATTATTAGCCTTATTATGGTTATATGGCCGATAGAACGACAATTACTATACTTATTACTCTTATTATTATCAATCTAACTCATATTATTAGCCATATGATGCTCATATGATCGACAGAACGACAATTACTATACTTATTACACTCACTATTATCAATCAAACTCATATTATTAACAATATTATGCAGATATGATCGATAGAACGACAATTACTATACTTATTACATTTATTATTATCAATCTACCTCATATTATTAGCCATATTATGCTTATATGATCGATAGAACGACAATTACTATACTCATTACTCTTACTATTATCAACCTAACTCATATTATTAGCCATATTATGATTATATGATCGATAGAACGACAATTACTATACTTATTACACTCACAATTATCAATCTAACTCATATTATTAACCATGTTATGCAGATATGATCGATAGAACGACAATTACTATACTTATTACATTTATTATTATCAATCTACCTCATATTATTAGCCATATTATGCTTATATGATCGATAGAACGACAATTACTATACTCATTACTCTTACTATTATCAACCTAACTCATATTATTAGCCATATTATGATTATATGATCGATAGAACGACAATTACTATACTTATTACACTCACAATTATCAATCTAACTCATATTATTAACCATGTTATGCAGATATGATCGATAGAACGACAATTACTATACTCATTACTCTTATTATTATCAATCTAACTCACATCATTAGCCATATTATGCTTATATGATCGATAGAACGACAATTACTATACTTATTAGACTCCATATTATCAATCTAACTGATATTATAAGCCATATTATGCTTATATGATCGATAGAACGACAATTACTATACCCATTACTCTCACTATTATCAATCTAACTCATATTATTAGCCATATTATGCTTATATGATCGATAGAACGACAATTACTATACTTATTACACTCAGAATTATCAATCTAACTCATATTATTAACCATGTTATGCAGATATGATCGATAGAACGACAATTACTATCCTTATTACTCTTATTATTATCAATCTAACTCATATTATTAGCCATATTATGCTTATATGATCGATAGTACGACAATTCCTATACTCATTTCTCTTATTATTATCAATCTAACTCATATCATTAGCCGTATTATGCTTATATGATCGATAGAACGACAACTACTATACTTATTACTCTTATTATTATCAATCTAACTCATATTATTAGCCATATTATGCTTATATGATCGATAGAACGACAATTACTATACTTATTACTCTTATTATTATCAATCTAACTCATATTATTGGCCATATTGTGGTTATATGACCGATAGAACGACAATTACTATACTTATTACTCTTATTATTATCAATCTAACTAATATTATTAGCCATATTATGCTTATATGATCGATAGAACGACAATTACTATACTTATTACATTTATTATTATCAATCTACCTCATATTATTAGCCATATTATGCTTATATGATCGATAGAACGACAATTACTATACTTATTACACTCACAATTATCAATCTAACTCATATTATTAACCATGTTATGCAGACATGTTCGATAGAACGACAATTACTATACTTATTACTCTTATTATTATCAATCTAACTCATATTATTAGCCATATTATGCTTATATGATCGATATAACGACAATTACTATACTCATTACTCTTATTATTATCAATCTAACTCATATTATTAGCCGTATTATGCTTATATGATCGATAGAACGACAATTACTATACTTATTACTCTTATTATTATCAATCTAACTCATATTATTAGCCATATTATGCTTATATGATCGATAGAACGCCAATTACTATACTCATTACTCTTATTATTATCAATCTAACTCATATTATTAGCCATATTATGCTTATATGATCCACAGTACGACAATTATAATACTCATTACTCTTATTATTATCAATCTAACTCGTATCATTAGCCATATTATTGTTATATGACCGATAGAACGACAATTACTATACTTATTACTCTTATTATTATCTATTTAACTCATATTATTAACCATATTATGCAGATATGGTCGATAGAACGACAATTACTATACTTATTACACTTATTATTATCAATCTAACTCATATTATTGGCCATATTGTGCATATATGATCGATAGAACGACAACTACTATACTTATTACTCTTATTATTATCAATCTAACTCATATTATTAGCCATATTATGCTTATATGATCGATAGAACGACAATTACAATACTTATTTCACTCACTGTTATCAATCTAACTCATATTATTAGCCATATTATGCTTATATGATCGATAGAACGACAATTACTATACTTATTACATTTATTATTTTCAATCTAACTCATATTATTAGCCATATTATGCTTATATGATCGACAGAACGACAATTACTATACTCATTACTCTTACTATTATCAATCTAACTGATATTATTAGCCATATTATGCTTATATGATCGATCGAACGACAATTACTATACTTGTTACATTTACTATTAGCAATCTAACTCATATTATTAGCCTTATTATGGTTATATGATCGATAGAACGACAATTACTATACTTATTACACTCACTATTATCAATCAAACTCATATTATTAACCATATTATGCAGATATGATCGATAGAACGACAATTACTATACTCATTACTCTTACTATTATCAACCTAACTCATATTATTAGCCATATTATGATTATATGATCGATAGAACGACAATTACTATACTTATTACACTCACAATTATCAATCTAACTCATATTATTAACCATGTTATGCAGATATGATCGATAGAACGACAATTACTATACTCATTACTCTTATTATTATCAATCTAACTCATATCATTAGCCATATTATGCTTATATGATCGATAGAACGACAATTACTATACTTATTAGACTCACTGTTATCAATCTAACTCATATTATAAGCCATATTATGGTTATATGACCGATAGAACGACAATTACTATACTTATTACTCTTATTATTATCAATCTAACTCATATTATTAGCCATATTATGCTTATATGATCGATAGAACGACAATTACTATACTTATTACTCTTATTATTATCAATCTAACTCAAATTATTGGCCATATTGTGGTTATATGACCGATAGAACGACAATTACTATACTTATTACTCTTATTATTATCAATCTAACTAATATTATTAGCCATATTATGCATATATGATCGATAGAACGACAATTACTATACTTATTACATTTATTATTAGCAATCTAACTCATATTATTAGCCTTATTATGGTTATATGGCCGATAGAACGACAATTACTATACTTATTACTCTTATTATTATCAATCTAACTCATATTATTAGCCATATGATGCTCATATGATCGACAGAACGACAATTACTATACTTATTACACTCACTATTATCAATCAAACTCATATTATTAACAATATTATGCAGATATGATCGATAGAACGACAATTACTATACTTATTACATTTATTATTATCAATCTACCTCATATTATTAGCCATATTATGCTTATATGATCGATAGAACGACAATTACTATACTCATT
>NW_027474090.1:0-89927 GCF_050947335.1 Megachile rotundata | reverse complement strand
TAGATTGATAATAATAAGAGTAATGAGTATAGCAATTGTAGTTCTATCGATCATTTAAGCATAATATGGCTAATAATATGAGTTAGGTTGTTAAAAATAAGAATAATAAGTATAGTAATAGTCGTTCTATCGATCATATAAGCATAACATGGCTAATAATATGAGGTACGTTGACAATGATAAGAGCAATAAGTATAGTAATTGTCGTTCTATCGATCATATAAGCATAATATGGTTAATAATATGAGTTAGATTGATAATAGTGAGTGTAATAAGTATAGCAATTGTCGTTCTGTCGATCATATAAGCATAATATGGCTAATAATATGAGTTACGTTGACCATAATAAGAGTAATAAGTATAGTAATTGTCGTTCTATCGATCATATAAGCATAATATGGCTAATAATATGGGTTAGATTGATAATAATGAGAGTAATAAGTATAGTAATTGTCGTTCTATCGATCACATAAGCATAATATGGCTAATAATATGAGTTAGATTGATAATAATAAGAGTTGTGGGTATAGTAATTGTCGTTCTATCGATCATATAAGCATAATATGGCTAATAATATTAGTTAGATTGATAATAATAAGAGAAATAAGTATAGTAATTGTCGTTTTATCGATCATATCTGCATAATATGGTTAATAATTTGAGTTTGATTGATAATAGTGAGTGTTATAAGTATAGTAATTGTCGTTCTGTCGATCATATAAGCATAATATGGCTAATAATATGAGTTAGTTTGATAATAATAAGAGTAATAAGTATAGTAATTATCGTTCTATCGATCACATAAGCATAATATGGCTAATAATATGAGTTAGATTGATAATAGTGAGTGTAATAAGTATAGTAATTATGGTTCTATTGCTCATATAAGCATAATATGGTTAATAATATGAGTTAGATTGATAATAATAAGAGTAATAAGTACAGTAATTGTCGTTCTATCTATCATTTAAGCATAATATGGCTAATAATATGAGTTAGGTTGATAAAAATAAGAATAATAAGTATAGTAATTGTCGTTCTATCGATCATATAAGCATAATATGGCTAATAATATAAGTTAGATTGATAATAGTAAGAGTAATAAGTATAGTAAATGTCGTGCTATCGATCATATCTGCATAATATGGTTAATAATATGAGTTACATTGATAATAGTGAGTGAAATAAGTATAGTGATTGTCGTTCTATCGATCATATTAGCATAATATGGTTAATAGTATGAGTTAGATTGATGATAGTGAGTGTAATAAGTATGTTAATTGTCGTTCTGTCGATCATATAAGCATAATATGGCTAATAATATGAGTTATATTGATAATAATAAGAGTAATAAGTATAGTAATTGTCGTTCTATCGATCACATAAGCATAATATGGCTAACAATATGAGTTAGATTGATAATAATAATAGTAATAAGTATAGTAATTATCGTTCTATCGATCACATGAGCATAATATGGCTAATAATATGAGTTAGATTGATAATAATAAGACTAATAAGTATAGTAATTGTCGCTCTATCGATCATATAAGCATAATATGGGTAATAATATGAGTTACGTTGACAATGATAAGAGTAATAAGTATAGTAATTGTCGTTCTATCGATCATATAAGCATAATATGGTTAATAATATGAGTTAGATTGATAATAGTGAGTGTAATAAGTATAGTAATTGTCGTTCAGTCGATCATATAAGCATAATATGGCTAATAATATGAGTTAGATTGATAATAATAAGAGAAATAAGTATAGTAATTGTCGTTTTATCGATCATACCTGCATAATATGGTTAATAATTTGAGTTTCATTGATAATAGTGAGTGTAATAAGTATAGTAACTGTCGTTCTGTCGATCATATAAGCATAATATGGCTAATAATATGAGTTAGTTTGATAATAATAAGAGTTGTGGGTATAGTAATTGTCGTTCTATCGATCATATAAGCATGATATGGCTAATAATATGAGTTATATTGATAATAATAAGAGTAATGAGTATAGCAATTGTAGTTCTATCGATCATTTAAGCATAATATGGCTAATAATATGAGTTAGGTTGTTAAAAATGACAATAATAAGTATAGTAATAGTCGTTCTATCGATCATATAAGCATAATATGGCTAATAATATGAGTTACGTTGACAATGATAAGAGTAATAAGTATAGTAATTGTCGTTCTATTGATCACATAAGCATAATATGGCTAATCATATGAGTTAGAACGATAATAACAAGAGTAGTGGGTATAGTAATTGTCGTTCTATCGATCATTTAAGCATAATATGGCTAATAATATGAGTTAGGTTGATAAAAATAAGAATAATAAGTATAGTAATTGTCGTTCTATCGATCATATAAGCATAATATGGCTAATAATATGAGTTACGTTGACCATAATAAGAGTAATAAGTATAGTAATTGTTGTTCTATCGATCATATAAGCATAATATGGTTAATAATATGAGATAGATTGATAATAGTGAGTGTAATAAGTATAGTAATTGTCCTTCTGTCGATCATATAAGCGTAATATGGCTAATAATATGAGTTACGTTGACAATAATAAGAGTAATAAGTATAGTAATTGTCGTTCTATTGATCACATAAGCATAATATGGCTAATCATATGAGTTAGAACGATAATAACAAGAGTAGTGGGTATAGTAATTGTCGTTCTATCGATCATTTAAGCATAATATGGCTAATAATATGAGTTAGGTTGATAAAAATAAGAATAATAAGTATAGTAATTGTCGTTCTATCGATCATATAAGCATAATATGGCTAATAATATGAGTTACGTTGACCATAATAAGAGTAATAAGTATAGTAATTGTCGTTCTATCGATCATATAAGCATAATATGGTTAATAATATGAGTTAGATTGATAATAGTGAGTGTAATAAGTATAGTAATTGTCCTTCTGTCGATCATATAAGCATAATATGGCTAATAATATGCGTTAGATTGATAATAATAAGAGTAATAAGTATAGCAATTGTCGTTCTATCGATCATTTAAGCATAATATGGCTAATAATATGAGTCAGGTTGATAAAAATAAGAATAATAAGTATTGTAATTGTCGGTCTATCGATCATATAAGTATAATATGGCTAATAATATGAGTTACGTTGACAATAATAAGAGTAATAAGTATAGTAATTGTCGTTCTATCGATCATATAAGCATAATATGGTAAATAATATGAGTTAGATTGATAATAGTGAGTGTAATAAGTGTAGCAATTGCCGTTCTGTCGATCATATAAGCATAATATGGCTAATAATATGGGTTAGATTGATAATAATAAGAGTAATAAGTATAGTAATTTTCGTTCCATCGATCACATAAGCATAATATGGCTAATAATATGAGTTAGATTGATAATAATAAGAGTTGTGGGTATAGTAATTGTCGTTCTATCGATCATATAAGCATAATATGGCTAATAATATGAGTTAGATTGATAATAATAAGACTAATAAGTATAGTAATTGTCGTTTTATCGATCATATAAGCATAATATGGCTAATAATATGAGTTACGTTCACAATAATAAGAGTAATAAGTATAGTAATTGTCGTTCTATCGATCATATAAGCATAATATGGTTAATAATATGAGTTAGATTGATAATAGTGAGTGTAATAAGTATAGTAATTGTCGTTGTGTCGATCATATAAGCATAATATGGCTAATAATATGAGTTAGATTGATAATAATAAGAGTAGTGGGTATAGTAATTGTCGTTCTATCGATCATATAAGCATAATATAGCTAATAATATGAGTTAGATTGATAATAATAAGACTAATAAGTATAGTAATTGTCGTTCTATCGATCATATAAGCATAATATGGCTAATAATATGAGTTACGTTGACAATAATAAGAGTAATATGTATAGTAATTGTCGTTCTATCGATCATATAAGCATAATATGGTTAATAATATGAGTTAGATTGATAATTGTGAGTGTAATAAGTATAGTAATTGTCGTTCTGCCGATCATATCTGCATAATATGGTTAATAATATGAGTTAGATTGATAATAGTGAGTGTAATAAGTATAGTAATTATGGTTCTATTGCTCATATAAGCATAATATGGTTAATAATATGAGTTAGATTGACAACAATAAGAGTAATAAGTATAGTAATTGTCGTTCTCTCGATCACATAAGCATAAAATGGCTAATAATGTGAGTTAGATTGATAATAATAAGAGTAATGAGTATAGTAATTGTAGTTCTATCGATCATATCTGCATAATATGGCTAATAATATGAGTTAGATAGATAATAATAAGAGAAATAAGTATAGTAATTGTCGTTCTATCGATCATATAAGCATAATATGGCTAATAATATGAGTTAGATTGATAATAATAAGACTAATAAGTATAGTAATTGTCGTTCTATCGATCATATAAGCATAATATGGGTAATAATATGAGTTAGATTGATAATAATAAGAGCAGTGGGTATAGTAATTGTCGTTCTATTGATCATATAAGCATGATATGGCTAATAATATGAGTTAGATTGATAATAATAAGAGTAATGAGTATAGCAATTGTAGTTCTATCGATCATTTAAGCATAATATGGCTAATAATATGAGTTAGGTTGTTAAAAATAAGAATAATAAGTATAGTAATAGTCGTTCTATCGATCATATAAGCATAACATGGCTAATAATATGAGGTACGTTGACAATGATAAGAGTAATAAGTATAGTAATTGTCGTTCTATCGATCATATAAGCATAATATGGTTAATAATATGAGTTAGATTGATAATAGTGAGTGTAATAAGTATAGCAATTGTCGTTCTGTCGATCATATAAGCATAATATGGCTAATAATATGGGTTAGATTGATAATAATAAGAGTAATAAGTATAGTAATTGTCATTCTATCGATCACATAAGCATAATATGGCTAATAATATGAGTTAGATTGATAATAATAAGAGTTGTGGGTATAGTAATTGTCGTTCTATCGATCATATAAGCATAATATGGTTAATAATATGAGTTAGATTGATGATAGTGAGTGTAATAAGTATAGTAATTGTCGTTCTGTCGATCATATAAGCATAATATGGCTAATCATATGAGTTAGAACGATAATAACAAGAGTAGTGGGTATAGTAATTGTCGTTCTATCGATCATTTAAGCATAATATGGCTAATAATATGAGTTAGGTTGATAAAAATAAGAATAATAAGTATAGTAATTGTCGTTCTATTGATCACATAAGCATAATATGGCTAATCATATGAGTTAGAACGATAATAACAAGAGTAGTGGGTATAGTAATTGTCGTTCTATCGATCATTTAAGCATAATATGGCTAATAATATGAGTTAGGTTGATAAAAATAAGAATAATAAGTATAGTAATTGTCGTTCTATCGATCATATAAGCATAATATGGCTAATAATATGAGTTACGTTGACCATAATAAGAGTAATAAGTATAGTAATTGTTGTTCTATCGATCATATAAGCATAATATGGTTAATAATATGAGATAGATTGATAATAGTGAGTGTAATAAGTATAGTAATTGTCCTTCTGTCGATCATATAAGCGTAATATGGCTAATAATATGAGTTACGTTGACAATAATAAGAGTAATAAGTATAGTAATTGTCGTTCTATTGATCACATAAGCATAATATGGCTAATCATATGAGTTAGAACGATAATAACAAGAGTAGTGGGTATAGTAATTGTCGTTCTATCGATCATTTAAGCATAATATGGCTAATAATATGAGTTAGGTTGATAAAAATAAGAATAATAAGTATAGTAATTGTCGTTCTATCGATCATATAAGCATAATATGGCTAATAATATGAGTTACGTTGACCATAATAAGAGTAATAAGTATAGTAATTGTCGTTCTATCGATCATATAAGCATAATATGGTTAATAATATGAGTTAGATTGATAATAGTGAGTGTAATAAGTATAGTAATTGTCCTTCTGTCGATCATATAAGCATAATATGGCTAATAATATGCGTTAGATTGATAATAATAAGAGTAATAAGTATAGCAATTGTCGTTCTATCGATCATTTAAGCATAATATGGCTAATAATATGAGTCAGGTTGATAAAAATAAGAATAATAAGTATTGTAATTGTCGGTCTATCGATCATATAAGTATAATATGGCTAATAATATGAGTTACGTTGACAATAATAAGAGTAATAAGTATAGTAATTGTCGTTCTATCGATCATATAAGCATAATATGGTAAATAATATGAGTTAGATTGATAATAGTGAGTGTAATAAGTGTAGCAATTGCCGTTCTGTCGATCATATAAGCATAATATGGCTAATAATATGGGTTAGATTGATAATAATAAGAGTAATAAGTATAGTAATTTTCGTTCCATCGATCACATAAGCATAATATGGCTAATAATATGAGTTAGATTGATAATAATAAGAGTTGTGGGTATAGTAATTGTCGTTCTATCGATCATATAAGCATAATATGGCTAATAATATGAGTTAGATTGATAATAATAAGACTAATAAGTATAGTAATTGTCGTTTTATCGATCATATAAGCATAATATGGCTAATAATATGAGTTACGTTCACAATAATAAGAGTAATAAGTATAGTAATTGTCGTTCTATCGATCATATAAGCATAATATGGTTAATAATATGAGTTAGATTGATAATAGTGAGTGTAATAAGTATAGTAATTGTCGTTGTGTCGATCATATAAGCATAATATGGCTAATAATATGAGTTAGATTGATAATAATAAGAGTAGTGGGTATAGTAATTGTCGTTCTATCGATCATATAAGCATAATATAGCTAATAATATGAGTTAGATTGATAATAATAAGACTAATAAGTATAGTAATTGTCGTTCTATCGATCATATAAGCATAATATGGCTAATAATATGAGTTACGTTGACAATAATAAGAGTAATATGTATAGTAATTGTCGTTCTATCGATCATATAAGCATAATATGGTTAATAATATGAGTTAGATTGATAATTGTGAGTGTAATAAGTATAGTAATTGTCGTTCTGCCGATCATATCTGCATAATATGGTTAATAATATGAGTTAGATTGATAATAGTGAGTGTAATAAGTATAGTAATTATGGTTCTATTGCTCATATAAGCATAATATGGTTAATAATATGAGTTAGATTGACAACAATAAGAGTAATAAGTATAGTAATTGTCGTTCTCTCGATCACATAAGCATAAAATGGCTAATAATGTGAGTTAGATTGATAATAATAAGAGTAATGAGTATAGTAATTGTAGTTCTATCGATCATATCTGCATAATATGGCTAATAATATGAGTTAGATAGATAATAATAAGAGAAATAAGTATAGTAATTGTCGTTCTATCGATCATATAAGCATAATATGGCTAATAATATGAGTTAGATTGATAATAATAAGACTAATAAGTATAGTAATTGTCGTTCTATCGATCATATAAGCATAATATGGGTAATAATATGAGTTAGATTGATAATAATAAGAGCAGTGGGTATAGTAATTGTCGTTCTATTGATCATATAAGCATGATATGGCTAATAATATGAGTTAGATTGATAATAATAAGAGTAATGAGTATAGCAATTGTAGTTCTATCGATCATTTAAGCATAATATGGCTAATAATATGAGTTAGGTTGTTAAAAATAAGAATAATAAGTATAGTAATAGTCGTTCTATCGATCATATAAGCATAACATGGCTAATAATATGAGGTACGTTGACAATGATAAGAGCAATAAGTATAGTAATTGTCGTTCTATCGATCATATAAGCATAATATGGTTAATAATATGAGTTAGATTGATAATAGTGAGTGTAATAAGTATAGCAATTGTCGTTCTGTCGATCATATAAGCATAATATGGCTAATAATATGAGTTACGTTGACCATAATAAGAGTAATAAGTATAGTAATTGTCGTTCTATCGATCATATAAGCATAATATGGATAATAATATGAGTTAGATTGATAATAGTGAGTGTAATAAGTATAGTAATTGTCGTTCTGTCGATCATATAAGCATAATATGGCTAATAATATGAGTCAGGTTGATAAAACTAAGAATAATAAGTATTGTAATTGTCGTTCTATGGATCATATAAGCATAATATGGCTAATAATATGAGTTACGTTGACCATAATAAGAGTAATAAGTATAGTAATTGTCGTTCTATCGATCATATAAGCATAATATGGATAATAATATGAGTTAGATTGATAATAGTGAGTGTAATAAGTATAGCAATTGTCGTTCTGTCGATCATATAAGCATAATATGGCTAATAATATGGGTTAGATTGATAATAATGAGAGTAATAAGTATAGTAATTGTCGTTCTATCGATCACATAAGCATAATATGGCTAATAATATGAGTTAGATTGATAATAATAAGAGTTGTGGGTATAGTAATTGTCGTTCTATCGATCATATAAGCATAATATGGCTAATAATATTAGTTAGATTGATAATAATAAGAGAAATAAGTATAGTAATTGTCGTTTTATCGATCATATCTGCATAATATGGTTAATAATTTGAGTTTGATTGATAATAGTGAGTGTTATAAGTATAGTAATTGTCGTTCTGTCGATCATATAAGCATAATATGGCTAATAATATGAGTTAGTTTGATAATAATAAGAGTAATAAGTATAGTAATTATCGTTCTATCGATCACATAAGCATAATATGGCTAATAATATGAGTTAGATTGATAATAGTGAGTGTAATAAGTATAGTAATTATGGTTCTATTGCTCATATAAGCATAATATGGTTAATAATATGAGTTAGATTGATAATAATAAGAGTAATAAGTACAGTAATTGTCGTTCTATCTATCATTTAAGCATAATATGGCTAATAATATGAGTTAGGTTGATAAAAATAAGAATAATAAGTATAGTAATTGTCGTTCTATCGATCATATAAGCATAATATGGCTAATAATATAAGTTAGATTGATAATAGTAAGAGTAATAAGTATAGTAAATGTCGTGCTATCGATCATATCTGCATAATATGGTTAATAATATGAGTTACATTGATAATAGTGAGTGAAATAAGTATAGTGATTGTCGTTCTATCGATCATATTAGCATAATATGGTTAATAGTATGAGTTAGATTGATGATAGTGAGTGTAATAAGTATGTTAATTGTCGTTCTGTCGATCATATAAGCATAATATGGCTAATAATATGAGTTATATTGATAATAATAAGAGTAATAAGTATAGTAATTGTCGTTCTATCGATCACATAAGCATAATATGGCTAACAATATGAGTTAGATTGATAATAATAATAGTAATAAGTATAGTAATTATCGTTCTATCGATCACATGAGCATAATATGGCTAATAATATGAGTTAGATTGATAATAATAAGACTAATAAGTATAGTAATTGTCGCTCTATCGATCATATAAGCATAATATGGGTAATAATATGAGTTACGTTGACAATGATAAGAGTAATAAGTATAGTAATTGTCGTTCTATCGATCATATAAGCATAATATGGTTAATAATATGAGTTAGATTGATAATAGTGAGTGTAATAAGTATAGTAATTGTCGTTCAGTCGATCATATAAGCATAATATGGCTAATAATATGAGTTAGATTGATAATAATAAGAGAAATAAGTATAGTAATTGTCGTTTTATCGATCATACCTGCATAATATGGTTAATAATTTGAGTTTCATTGATAATAGTGAGTGTAATAAGTATAGTAACTGTCGTTCTGTCGATCATATAAGCATAATATGGCTAATAATATGAGTTAGTTTGATAATAATAAGAGTTGTGGGTATAGTAATTGTCGTTCTATCGATCATATAAGCATGATATGGCTAATAATATGAGTTATATTGATAATAATAAGAGTAATGAGTATAGCAATTGTAGTTCTATCGATCATTTAAGCATAATATGGCTAATAATATGAGTTAGGTTGTTAAAAATGACAATAATAAGTATAGTAATAGTCGTTCTATCGATCATATAAGCATAATATGGCTAATAATATGAGTTACGTTGACAATGATAAGAGTAATAAGTATAGTAATTGTCGTTCTATCGATCATATAAGCATAATATGGTTAATAATATGAGTTAGATTGATAATAGTGAGTGTAATAAGTATAGCAATTGTCGTTCTGTCGATCATATAAGCATAATATGGCTAATAATATGGGTTAGATTGATAATAATAAGAGTAATAAGTATAGTAATTGTCGTTCTATCGATCACATAAGCATAATATGGCTAATAATATGAGTTAGATTGATAATAATAAGAGTTGTAGGTATAGTAATTGTCGTTCTATCGATCATATAAGCATAATATGGTTAATAATATGAGTTAGATTGATGATAGTGAGTGTAATAAGTATAGTAATTGTCGTTCTGTCGATCATATAAGCATAATATGGCTAATCATATGAGTTAGAACGATAATAACAAGAGTAGTGGGTATAGTAATTGTCGTTCTATCGATCATTTAAGCATAATATGGCTAATAATATGAGTTAGGTTGATAAAAATAAGAATAATAAGTATAGTAATTGTCGTTCTATTGATCACATAAGCATAATATGGCTAATCATATGAGTTAGAACGATAATAACAAGAGTAGTGGGTATAGTAATTGTCGTTCTATCGATCATTTAAGCATAATATGGCTAATAATATGAGTTAGGTTGATAAAAATAAGAATAATAAGTATAGTAATTGTCGTTCTATCGATCATATAAGCATAATATGGCTAATAATATGAGTTACGTTGACCATAATAAGAGTAATAAGTATAGTAATTGTTGTTCTATCGATCATATAAGCATAATATGGTTAATAATATGAGATAGATTGATAATAGTGAGTGTAATAAGTATAGTAATTGTCCTTCTGTCGATCATATAAGCGTAATATGGCTAATAATATGAGTTACGTTGACAATAATAAGAGTAATAAGTATAGTAATTGTCGTTCTATTGATAACATAAGCATAATATGGCTAATCATATGAGTTAGAACGATAATAACAAGAGTAGTGGGTATAGTAATTGTCGTTCTATCGATCATTTAAGCATAATATGGCTAATAATATGAGTTAGGTTGATAAAAATAAGAATAATAAGTATAGTAATTGTCGTTCTATCGATCATATAAGCATAATATGGCTAATAATATGAGTTACGTTGACCATAATAAGAGTAATAAGTATAGTAATTGTCGTTCTATCGATCATATAAGCATAATATGGTTAATAATATGAGTTAGATTGATAATAGTGAGTGTAATAAGTATAGTAATTGTCCTTCTGTCGATCATATAAGCATAATATGGCTAATAATATGCGTTAGATTGATAATAATAAGAGTAATAAGTATAGCAATTGTCGTTCTATCGATCATTTAAGCATAATATGGCTAATAATATGAGTCAGGTTGATAAAAATAAGAATAATAAGTATTGTAATTGTCGGTCTATCGATCATATAAGTATAATATGGCTAATAATATGAGTTACGTTGACAATAATAAGAGTAATAAGTATAGTAATTGTCGTTCTATCGATCATATAAGCATAATATGGTAAATAATATGAGTTAGATTGATAATAGTGAGTGTAATAAGTGTAGCAATTGCCGTTCTGTCGATCATATAAGCATAATATGGCTAATAATATGGGTTAGATTGATAATAATAAGAGTAATAAGTATAGTAATTTTCGTTCCATCGATCACATAAGCATAATATGGCTAATAATATGAGTTAGATTGATAATAATAAGAGTTGTGGGTATAGTAATTGTCGTTCTATCGATCATATAAGCATAATATGGCTAATAATATGAGTTAGATTGATAATAATAAGACTAATAAGTATAGTAATTGTCGTTTTATCGATCATATAAGCATAATATGGCTAATAATATGAGTTACGTTCACAATAATAAGAGTAATAAGTATAGTAATTGTCGTTCTATCGATCATATAAGCATAATATGGTTAATAATATGAGTTAGATTGATAATAGTGAGTGTAATAAGTATAGTAATTGTCGTTGTGTCGATCATATAAGCATAATATGGCTAATAATATG
This sequence comes from Megachile rotundata, assembly GCF_050947335.1. NCBI lineage: Eukaryota > Metazoa > Arthropoda > Insecta > Hymenoptera > Megachilidae > Megachile > Megachile rotundata. The sequence goes on along the minus strand of NW_027474090.1, from coordinate 77,729 downwards.
AGTTAGATTGATAATAATAAGAGTAGTGGGTATAGTAATTGTCGTTCTATCGATCATATAAGCATAATATAGCTAATAATATGAGTTAGATTGATAATAATAAGACTAATAAGTATAGTAATTGTCGTTCTATCGATCATATAAGCATAATATGGCTAATAATATGAGTTACGTTGACAATAATAAGAGTAATATGTATAGTAATTGTCGTTCTATCGATCATATAAGCATAATATGGTTAATAATATGAGTTAGATTGATAATTGTGAGTGTAATAAGTATAGTAATTGTCGTTCTGCCGATCATATCTGCATAATATGGTTAATAATATGAGTTAGATTGATAATAGTGAGTGTAATAAGTATAGTAATTATGGTTCTATTGCTCATATAAGCATAATATGGTTAATAATATGAGTTAGATTGACAACAATAAGAGTAATAAGTATAGTAATTGCCGTTCTCTCGATCACATAAGCATAAAATGGCTAATAATGTGAGTTAGATTGATAATAATAAGAGTAATGAGTATAGTAATTGTAGTTCTATCGATCATATCTGCATAATATGGCTAATAATATGAGTTAGATAGATAATAATAAGAGAAATAAGTATAGTAATTGTCGTTCTATCGATCATATAAGCATAATATGGCTAATAATATGAGTTAGATTGATAATAATAAGACTAATAAGTATAGTAATTGTCGTTCTATCGATCATATAAGCATAATATGGGTAATAATATGAGTTAGATTGATAATAATAAGAGCAGTGGGTATAGTAATTGTCGTTCTATTGATCATATAAGCATGATATGGCTAATAATATGAGTTAGATTGATAATAATAAGAGTAATGAGTATAGCAATTGTAGTTCTATCGATCATTTAAGCATAATATGGCTAATAATATGAGTTAGGTTGTTAAAAATAAGAATAATAAGTATAGTAATAGTCGTTCTATCGATCATATAAGCATAACATGGCTAATAATATGAGGTACGTTGACAATGATAAGAGCAATAAGTATAGTAATTGTCGTTCTATCGATCATATAAGCATAATATGGTTAATAATATGAGTTAGATTGATAATAGTGAGTGTAATAAGTATAGCAATTGTCGTTCTGTCGATCATATAAGCATAATATGGCTAATAATATGAGTTACGTTGACCATAATAAGAGTAATAAGTATAGTAATTGTCGTTCTATCGATCATATAAGCATAATATGGATAATAATATGAGTTAGATTGATAATAGTGAGTGTAATAAGTATAGTAATTGTCGTTCTGTCGATCATATAAGCATAATATGGCTAATAATATGAGTCAGGTTGATAAAACTAAGAATAATAAGTATTGTAATTGTCGTTCTATGGATCATATAAGCATAATATGGCTAATAATATGAGTTACGTTGACCATAATAAGAGTAATAAGTATAGTAATTGTCGTTCTATCGATCATATAAGCATAATATGGATAATAATATGAGTTAGATTGATAATAGTGAGTGTAATAAGTATAGCAATTGTCGTTCTGTCGATCATATAAGCATAATATGGCTAATAATATGGGTTAGATTGATAATAATGAGAGTAATAAGTATAGTAATTGTCGTTCTATCGATCACATAAGCATAATATGGCTAATAATATGAGTTAGATTGATAATAATAAGAGTTGTGGGTATAGTAATTGTCGTTCTATCGATCATATAAGCATAATATGGCTAATAATATTAGTTAGATTGATAATAATAAGAGAAATAAGTATAGTAATTGTCGTTTTATCGATCATATCTGCATAATATGGTTAATAATTTGAGTTTGATTGATAATAGTGAGTGTTATAAGTATAGTAATTGTCGTTCTGTCGATCATATAAGCATAATATGGCTAATAATATGAGTTAGTTTGATAATAATAAGAGTAATAAGTATAGTAATTATCGTTCTATCGATCACATAAGCATAATATGGCTAATAATATGAGTTAGATTGATAATAGTGAGTGTAATAAGTATAGTAATTATGGTTCTATTGCTCATATAAGCATAATATGGTTAATAATATGAGTTAGATTGATAATAATAAGAGTAATAAGTACAGTAATTGTCGTTCTATCTATCATTTAAGCATAATATGGCTAATAATATGAGTTAGGTTGATAAACATAGGAATAATAAATATAGTAATTGTTGTTCTATCGATCATATAAGCATAATATGGCTAATAATATGAGTTACGTTGACAATAATAAGAGTAATAAGTATAGTAATTGTCGTTCTATTGATCACATAAGCATAATATGGCTAATCATATGAGTTAGAACGATAACAACAAGAGTAGTGGGTATAGTAATTGTCGTTCTATCGATCATTTAAGCATAATATGGCTAATAATATGAGTTAGGTTAATAAAAATAAGAATAATAAGTATAGTAATTGTCGTTCCATCGATCACATAAGCATAATATGGCTAATAATATGAGTTAGATTGATAATAATAAGAGTTGTGGGTATAGTAATTGTCGTTCTATCGATCATATAAGCATAATATGGCTAATAATATGAGTTAGATTGATAATAATAAGACTAATAAGTATAGTAATTGTCGTTTTATCGATCATATAAGCATAATATGGCTAATAATATGAGTTACGTTGACCATAATAAGAGTAATAAGTATAGTAATTGTCGTTCTATCGATCATATAAGCATAATATGGCTAATAATATTAGTTAGATAGATAATAATAAGAGAAATAAGTATAGTAATTGTCGTTCTACCGATCATATAAGCATAATATGGTTAATAATATGAGTTAGATTGATAATAGTGAGTGTAATAAGTATAGTAATTGTCGTTCTGACGATCATATAAGCATAATATGGATAATAATATGAGTTAGATTGATAATAGTGAGTGTAATAAGTATAGTAATTGTCGTTCTGTCGATCATATAAGCATAATATGGCTAATAATATGAGTTCACGTTGACCATAATAAGAGTAATCAGTATAGTAATTGTCGTTCTGTCGATCACATAAGAATAATATGGCTAATAATATGAGTTAGATTGATAATAATAAGAGTTGTGGGTATAGTAATTGTCGTTCTATCGATCATATAAGCATAATATGGCTAATAATATGAGTTAGATTGATAATAACAAGACTAATAAGTATAGTAATTGTCGTTCTATCGATCATATAAGCATAATATGGCTAATAATATGAGTTATGTTGACAATAATAAGAGTAATATGTATAGTAATTGTCGTTCTATCGATCATATAAGCATAATATGGTTAATAATATGAGTTAGATTGATAATAGTGAGTGTAATAAGTATAGTAACTGTCGTTCTGTCGATCATATCTGCATAATATGGTTAATAATATGAGTTAGATTGATAATAGTGAGTTTAATAAGTATAGTAATTATGGTTCTATTGCTCATATAAGCATAATATGGTTAATAATATGAGGTAGATTGACAATAATAAGAGTAATAAGTATAGTAATTGTCTTTCTCTCGATCACATAAGCATAAAATGGCTAATAATGTGAGTTAGATTGATAATAATAAGAGTAAAGAGTATAGTAATTGTAGTTCTATCGATCATATCTGCATAATATGGCTAATAATATGAGTTAGATTGATAATAGTAAGAGTAATAAGTATAGTAATTGTCGTCCTCTCGATCATATCTGCATAATATGGTTAATAATATGAGTTAGATTGATAATAGTGAGTGTAATAAGTATAGTAATTTTCGTTCTATCGATCACATAAGCATAATATGGCTAATAATATGAGTTAGATTGATAATAATAAGAGTTGTGGGTATAGTAATTGTCGTTCTATCGATCATATAAGAATAATATGGCTAATAATATGAGTTAGATTGATAATATTAAGACTAAAAAGTATAGTAATTGTCGTTCTATCGATCATATAAGCATAATATGGCTAATAATATGAGTTACGTTGACAATAATAAGAGTAATAAGTATAGTAATTGTCGTTCGATTGATCACATAAGCATAATATGGCTAATCATATGAGTTAGATCGATAATAACAAGAGTAGTGGGTATAGTAATTGTCGTTCTATCGATCATTTAAGCATAATATGGCTAATAGTATGAGTTAGGTTGATAAAAATAAGAATAATAAGTATAGCAATTGTCGTTCTATCGATCATATAAGCATAATATGGCTAAAATTATGAGTTACGTTGACCATAATAAGAGTAATAAGTATAGTAATTGTCGTTCTATCGATCATATAAGCATAATATGGATAATAATATGAGTTAGATTGATAATAGTGAGTGTAATAAGTATAGTGATTGTGGTTCTGTCGATCATATAAGCATAATATGGCTAATAATATGAGTCACGTTGACCATAATAAGAGTAATAAGTATAGTAATTGTCGTTCTATCGATCATATAAGCATAATATGGATAATAATATGAGTTAGATTGATAATAGTAAGAGTAATAAGTATAGTAATTGTCGTCCTATCGATCATATCTGCATAATATGGTTAATAATATGAGTTAGATTGATGATAGTGAGTGTAATAAGTATATTAATTTTCGTTCTGTCGATCATATAAGCATAATATGGCCAATAATATGAGTTATATTGATAATAATAAGAGTAATAAGTATAGTAATTGTCGTTCTATCGATCACATAAGCATAATATGGCTAACAATATGAGTTAGATTGATAATAATAAGAGTAATAAGTATAGTAATTATCGTTCTATCGATCACATAAGCATAATATGGCTAATAATATGAGTTACGTTGACAATAATAAGAGTAATAAGTATAGTAATTGTCGTTCTATCGATCATATGAGCATAATGTGGTTAATAATATGAGTTAGATTGATAATAGTAAGAGTAATAAGTATAGTAATTGTCGTCCTATCGATCATATCTGCATAATATGGTTAATAATATGAGTTAGATTGATGATAGTGAGTGTAATAAGTATATTAATTGTCGTTCTGTCGATCATATAAGCATAATATGGCTAATAATATGGGTTAGATTGATAATAATAAGAGTAATAAGTATAGTAATTGTCGTTCTATCGATCACATAAGCATAATATGGCTAATAATATGAGTTAGGTTGTTAAAAATGAGAATAATAAGTATAGTAATAGTCGTTCTATCGATCATATAAGCATAATATGGCTAATAATATGAATTACGTTGACAATGATAAGAGTAATAAGTATAGTAATTGTCGTTCTATCGATCATATAAGCATAATATGGTTAATAATATGAGTTAGATTGATAATAGTGAGTGTAATAAGTATAGCAATTGTCGTTCTGTCGATCATATAAGCATAATATGGCTAATAATATGGGTTAGATTGATAATAATAAGAGTAATAAGTATAGTAATTGTCGTTCTATCGATCACATAAGCATAATATGGCTAGTAATATGAGTTAGCTTGATAATAATAAGAGTTGTGGGTATAGTAATTGTCGTTCTATCGATCATATAAGCATAATATAGCTAATAATATGAGTTACGTTGACAATAATAAGAGTAATAAGTATAGTAATTGTCGTTCTATCGATCATATGAGCATAATGTGGTTAATAATATGAGTTAGATTGATAATAGTAAGAGTAATAAGTATAGTAATTGTCGTCCTATCGATCATATCTGCATAATATGGTTAATAATATGAGTTAGATTGATGATAGTGAGTGTAATAAGTATATTAATTGTCGTTCTGTCGATCATATAAGCATAATATGGCTAATAATATGAGTTATATTTATAATAATAAGAGTAATAAGTATAGTAATTGTCGTTCTATCGATCACATAAGCATAATATGGCTAACAATATGAGTTAGATTGATAATAATAAGAGTAATAAGTATAGTAATTATCTTTCTATCGATCACATAAGCATAATATGGCTAATAATATGAGTTAGATTGATAATAGTGAGTGTAATAAGTATAGTAATTATGGTTCTATCGATCATTTAAGCATAATATGGCTAATAATATGAGTCAGGTTGATAAAAATAAGAATAATAAGTATTGTAATTGTCGTTCTGTCGATCATATAAGCGTAATATGGCTAATAATATGAGTTACGTTGACAATAATAAGAGTAATAAGTATAGTAATTGTCGTTCTATCGATCATATCAGCATAATATGGTTAATAATATGAGTTAGATTGATAATAGTGAGTGTAATAAGTATAGCAATTGTCGTTCTGTCGATCATATAAGCATAATATGGCTAATAATATGTGTTAGATTGATAATAATAAGAGTAATAAGTATAGTAATTGTCGTTCTATCGATCACATAAGCATAATATGGCTAGAAATATGAGTTAGATTGATAATAATAAGAGTTGTGGGTATAGTAATTGTCGTTCTATCGATCATATAAGCATGATATGGCTAATAATATGAGTTATATTGATAATAATAAGAGTAATGAGTATAGCAATTGTAGTTCTATCGATCATTTAAGCATAATATGGCTAATAATATGAGTTAGGTTGTTAAAAATGAGAATAATAAGTATAGTAATAGTCGTTCTATCGATCATATAAGCATAATATGGCTAATAATATGAATTACGTTGACAATGATAAGAGTAATAAGTATAGTAATTGTCGTTCTATCGATCATATAAGCATAATATGGTTAATAATATGAGTTAGATTGATAATAGTGAGTGTAATAAGTATAGCAATTGTCGTTCTGTCGATCATATAAGCATAATATGGCTAATAATATGGGTTAGATTGATAATAATAAGAGTAATAAGTATAGTAATTGTCGTTCTATCGATCACATAAGCATAATATGGCTAGTAATATGAGTTAGCTTGATAATAATAAGAGTTGTGGGTATAGTAATTGTCGTTCTATCGATCATATAAGCATAATATGGTTAATAATATGAGTTAGTTTGATGATAGTGAGTGTAATAAGTATAGTAATTGTCGTTCTGTCGATCATATAAGCATAATATGGCTAATCATATGAGTTAGAACGATAATAACAAGAGTAGTGGGTATAGTAATTGTCGTTCTATCGATCATTTAAGCATAATATGGCTAATAATATGAGTTAGGTTGATAAAAATAAGAATAATAAGTATAGTAATTGTCGTTCTATCGATCATATAAGCATAATATGGCTAATAATATGAGTTACGTTGACCATAATAAGAGTAATAAGTATAGTAATTGTCGTTCTATCGATCATATAAGCATAATATGGTTAATAATATGTGTTAGATTGATAATAGTGAGTGTAATAAGTATAGTAATTGTCCTTCTGTCGACCATATAAGCATAATATGGCTAATAATATGCGTTAGATTGATAATAATAAGAGTAATAAGTATAGCAATTGTCGTTCTATCGATCATTTAAGCATAATATGGCTAATAATATGAGTCAGGTTGATAAAAATAAGAATAATAAGTATAGTAATTGTCGTTCTATCGATCATATAAGCATAATATGGCTAATAATATAAGTTAGATTGATAATAGTAAGAGTAATAAGTATAGTAAATGTCGTGCTATCGATCATATAAGCATAATATGGCTAATAATATGAGTTACGTTGACCATAATAAGAGTAATAAGTATAGTAATTGTCGTTCTATCGATCATATAAGCATAATATGGTTAATAATATGAGTTAGATTGATAATAGTGAGTGTAATAAGTATAGTAATTGTCCTTCTGTCGATCATATAAGCATAATATGGCTAATAATATGCGTTAGATTGATAATAATAAGTGTAATAAGTATAGCAATTGTCGTTCTATCGATCATTTAAGCATAATATGGCTAATAATATGAGTCAGGTTGATAAAAATAAGAATAATAAGTATTGTAATTGTCGGTCTATCGATCATATAAGTATAATATGGCTAATAATATGAGTTACGTTGACAATAATAAGAGTAATAAGTATAGTAATTGTCGTTCTATCGATCATATAAGCATAATATGGTAAATAATATGAGTTAGATTGATAATAGTGAGCGTAATAAGTGTAGCAATTGCCGTTCTGTCGATCATATAAGCATAATATGGCTAATAATATGGGTTAGATTGATAATAATAAGAGTAATAAGTATAGTAATTTTCGTTCCATCGATCACATAAGCATAATATGGCTAATAATATGAGTTAGATTGATAATAATAAGAGTTGTGGGTATAGTAATTGTCGTTCTATCGATCATATAAGCATAATATGGCTAATAATATGAGTTAGATTGATAATAATAAGACTAATAAGTATAATAATTGTCGTTTTATCGATCATATAAGCATAATATGGCTAATAATATGAGTTACGTTCACAATAATAAGAGTAATAAGTATAGTAATTGTCGTTCTATCGATCATATAAGCATAATATGGTTAATAATATGAGTTAGATTGATAATAGTGAGTGTAATAAGTATAGTAATTGTCGTTGTGTCGATCATATAAGCATAATATGGCTAATAATATGAGTTACGTTCACAATAATAAGAGTAATAAGTATAGTAATTGTCGTTCTATCGATCATATAAGCATAATATAGCTAATAATATGAGTTAGTTTGATAATAATAAGAGTTGTGGGTATAGTAATTGTCGTTCTATCGATCATATAAGCATGATATGGCTAATAATATGAGTTATATTGATAATAATAAGAGTAATGAGTATAGCAATTGTAGTTCTATCGATCATTTAAGCATAATATGGCTAATAATATGAGTTAGGTTGTTAAAAATGAGAATAATAAGTATAGTAATAGTCGTTCTATCGATCATATAAGCATAATATGGCTAATAATATGAATTACGTTGACAATGATAAGAGTAATAAGTATAGTAATTGTCGTTCTATCGATCATATAAGCATAATATGGTTAATAATATGAGTTAGATTGATAATAGTGAGTGTAATAAGTATAGCAATTGTCGTTCTGTCGATCATATAAGCATAATATGGCTAATAATATGGGTTAGATTGATAATAATAAGAGTAATAAGTATAGTAATTGTCGTTCTATCGATCACATAAGCATAATATGGCTAATAATATGAGTTAGCTTGATAATAATAAGAGTTGTGGGTATAGTAATTGTCGTTCTATCGATCATATAAGCATAATATGGTTAATAATATGAGTTAGATTGATGATAGTGAGTGTAATAAGTATAGTAATTGTCGTTCTGTCGATCATATAAGCATAATATGGCTAATCATATGAGTTAGAACGATAATAACAAGAGTAGTGGGTATAGTAATTGTCGTTTTATCGATCATATAAGCATAATATGGCTAATAATATGAGTTACGTTCACAATAATAAGAGTAATAAGTATAGTAATTGTCGTTCTATCGATCACATAAGCATAATATGGCTAATAATATGAGTTAGATTGATAATAATAAGAGTTGTGGGTATAGTAATTGTCGTTCTATCGATCATATAAGCATAATATGGCTAATAATATTAGTTAGATTGATAATAATAAGAGAAATAAGTATAGTAATTGTCGTTTTATCGATCATATCTGCATAATATGGTTAATAATTTGAGTTTGATTGATAATAGTGAGTGTTATAAGTATAGTAATTGTCGTTCTGTCGATCATATAAGCATAATATGGCTAATAATATGAGTTAGTTTGATAATAATAAGAGTAATAAGTATAGTAATTATCGTTCTATCGATCACATAAGCATAATATGGCTAATAATATGAGTTAGATTGGTAATAGTGAGTGTAATAAGTATAGTAATTATGGTTCTATTGCTCATATAAGCATAATATGGTTAATAATATGAGTTAGATTGATAATAATAAGAGTAATAAGTACAGTAATTGTCGTTCTATCTATCATTTAAGCATAATATGGCTAATAATATGAGTTAGGTTGATAAACATAGGAATAATAAATATAGTAATTGTTGTTCTATCGATCATATAAGCATAATATGGCTAATAATATGAGTTACGTTGACAATAATAAGAGTAATAAGTATAGTAATTGTCGTTCTATTGATCACATAAGCATAATATGGCTAATCATATGAGTTAGAACGATAACAACAAGAGTAGTGGGTATAGTAATTGTCGTTCTATCGATCATTTAAGCATAATATGGCTAATAATATGAGTTAGGTTAATAAAAATAAGAATAATAAGTATAGTAATTGTCGTTCTATCGATCATATAAGCATAATATGGCTAATAATATGAGTTACGTTGACCATAATAAGAGTAATAAGTATAGTAATTGTCGTTCTATCGATCATATAAGCATAATATGGCTAATAATATTAGTTAGATAGATAATAATAAGAGAAATAAGTATAGTAATTGTCGTTCTACCGATCATATAAGCATAATATGGTTAATAATATGAGTTAGATTGATAATAGTGAGTGTAATAAGTATAGTAATTGTCGTTCTGACGATCATATAAGCATAATATGGATAATAATATGAGTTAGATTGATAATAGTGAGTGTAATAAGTATAGTAATTGTCGTTCTGTCGATCATATAAGCATAATATGGCTAATAATATGAGTTCACGTTGACCATAATAAGAGTAATCAGTATAGTAATTGTCGTTCTGTCGATCACATAAGAATAATATGGCTAATAATATGAGTTAGATTGATAATAATAAGAGTTGTGGGTATAGTAATTGTCGTTCTATCGATCATATAAGCATAATATGGCTAATAATATGAGTTAGATTGATAATAACAAGACTAATAAGTATAGTAATTGTCGTTCTATCGATCATATAAGCATAATATGGCTAATAATATGAGTTATGTTGACAATAATAAGAGTAATATGTATAGTAATTGTCGTTCTATCGATCATATAAGCATAATATGGTTAATAATATGAGTTAGATTGATAATAGTGAGTGTAATAAGTATAGTAACTGTCGTTCTGTCGATCATATCTGCATAATATGGTTAATAATATGAGTTAGATTGATAATAGTGAGTTTAATAAGTATAGTAATTATGGTTCTATTGCTCATATAAGCATAATATGGTTAATAATATGAGGTAGATTGACAATAATAAGAGTAATAAGTATAGTAATTGTCTTTCTCTCGATCACATAAGCATAAAATGGCTAATAATGTGAGTTAGATTGATAATAATAAGAGTAAAGAGTATAGTAATTGTAGTTCTATCGATCATATCTGCATAATATGGCTAATAATATGAGTTAGATTGATAATAGTAAGAGTAATAAGTATAGTAATTGTCGTCCTCTCGATCATATCTGCATAATATGGTTAATAATATGAGTTAGATTGATAATAGTGAGTGTAATAAGTATAGTAATTTTCGTTCTATCGATCACATAAGCATAATATGGCTAATAATATGAGTTAGATTGATAATAATAAGAGTTGTGGGTATAGTAATTGTCGTTCTATCGATCATATAAGAATAATATGGCTAATAATATGAGTTAGATTGATAATATTAAGACTAAAAAGTATAGTAATTGTCGTTCTATCGATCATATAAGCATAATATGGCTAATAATATGAGTTACGTTGACAATAATAAGAGTAATAAGTATAGTAATTGTCGTTCGATTGATCACATAAGCATAATATGGCTAATCATATGAGTTAGATCGATAATAACAAGAGTAGTGGGTATAGTAATTGTCGTTCTATCGATCATTTAAGCATAATATGGCTAATAGTATGAGTTAGGTTGATAAAAATAAGAATAATAAGTATAGCAATTGTCGTTCTATCGATCATATAAGCATAATATGGCTAAAATTATGAGTTACGTTGACCATAATAAGAGTAATAAGTATAGTAATTGTCGTTCTATCGATCATATAAGCATAATATGGATAATAATATGAGTTAGATTGATAATAGTGAGTGTAATAAGTATAGTGATTGTGGTTCTGTCGATCATATAAGCATAATATGGCTAATAATATGAGTCACGTTGACCATAATAAGAGTAATAAGTATAGTAATTGTCGTTCTATCGATCATATAAGCATAATATGGATAATAATATGAGTTAGATTGATAATAGTAAGAGTAATAAGTATAGTAATTGTCGTCCTATCGATCATATCTGCATAATATGGTTAATAATATGAGTTAGATTGATGATAGTGAGTGTAATAAGTATATTAATTTTCGTTCTGTCGATCATATAAGCATAATATGGCCAATAATATGAGTTATATTGATAATAATAAGAGTAATAAGTATAGTAATTGTCGTTCTATCGATCACATAAGCATAATATGGCTAACAATATGAGTTAGATTGATAATAATAAGAGTAATAAGTATAGTAATTATCGTTCTATCGATCACATAAGCATAATATGGCTAATAATATGAGTTAGATTGATAATAGTGAGTGTAATAAGTATAGTAATTATGGTTCTATTGCTCATATAAGCATAATATGGTTAATAATATGAGTTAGATTGATAATAATAAGAGTAATAAGTATAGTAATTGTCGTTCTACCTATCATTTAAGCATAATATGGCTAATAATATGAGTTAGGTTGATAAACATAAGAATAATAAATATAGTAATTGTCGTTCTATCGATCATATAAGCATAATATGGCTAATAATATGAGTTACGTTGACAATAATAAGAGTAATAAGTATAGTAATTGTCGTTCTATTGATCACATAAGCATAATATGGCTAATCATATGAGTTAGAACGATAATAACAAGAGTAGTGGGTATAGTAATTGTCGTTCTATCGATCATTTAAGCATAATATGGCTAATAATATGAGTTACGTTGACCATAATAAGAGTAATAAGTATAGTAATTGTCCTTCTGTCGATCATATAAGCATAATATGGCTAATAATATGAGTTAGATTGATAATAATAAGAGTAATAAGTATTGTAATTGTCGTTCTATCGATCATATAAGCATAATATGGCTAATAATATGAGTTACGTTGACAATAATAAGAGTAATAAGTATAGTAATTGTCGTTCTATCGATCATATGAGCATAATATGGTTAATAATATGAGTTAGATTGATAATAGTAAGAGTAATAAGTATAGTAATTGTCGTCCTATCGATCATATCTGCATAATATGGTTAATAATATGAGTTAGATTGATGATAGTGAGTGTAATAAGTATATTAATTGTCGTTCTGTCGATCATATAAGCATAATATGGCTAATAATATGAGTTATATTTATAATAATAAGAGTAATAAGTATAGTAATTGTCGTTCTATCGATCACATAAGCATAATATGGCTAACAATATGAGTTAGATTGATAATAATAAGAGTAATAAGTATAGTAATTATCTTTCTATCGATCACATAAGCATAATATGGCTAATAATATGAGTTAGATTGATAATAGTGAGTGTAATAAGTATAGTAATTATGGTTCTATCGATCATTTAAGCATAATATGGCTAATAATATGAGTCAGGTTGATAAAAATAAGAATAATAAGTATTGTAATTGTCGTTCTGTCGATCATATAAGCGTAATATGGCTAATAATATGAGTTACGTTGACAATAATAAGAGTAATAAGTATAGTAATTGTCGTTCTATCGATCATATCAGCATAATATGGTTAATAATATGAGTTAGATTGATAATAGTGAGTGTAATAAGTATAGCAATTGTCGTTCTGTCGATCATATAAGCATAATATGGCTAATAATATGTGTTAGATTGATAATAATAAGAGTAATAAGTATAGTAATTGTCGTTCTATCGATCACATAAGCATAATATGGCTAGAAATATGAGTTAGATTGATAATAATAAGAGTTGTGGGTATAGTAATTGTCGTTCTATCGATCATATAAGCATGATATGGCTAATAATATGAGTTATATTGATAATAATAAGAGTAATGAGTATAGCAATTGTAGTTCTATCGATCATTTAAGCATAATATGGCTAATAATATGAGTTAGGTTGTTAAAAATGAGAATAATAAGTATAGTAATAGTCGTTCTATCGATCATATAAGCATAATATGGCTAATAATATGAATTACGTTGACAATGATAAGAGTAATAAGTATAGTAATTGTCGTTCTATCGATCATATAAGCATAATATGGTTAATAATATGAGTTAGATTGATAATAGTGAGTGTAATAAGTATAGCAATTGTCGTTCTGTCGATCATATAAGCATAATATGGCTAATAATATGGGTTAGATTGATAATAATAAGAGTAATAAGTATAGTAATTGTCGTTCTATCGATCACATAAGCATAATATGGCTAGTAATATGAGTTAGCTTGATAATAATAAGAGTTGTGGGTATAGTAATTGTCGTTCTATCGATCATATAAGCATAATATGGCTAATAATATGAGTTACGTTGACAATAATAAGAGTAATAAGTATAGTAATTGTCGTTCTATCGATCATATGAGCATAATATGGTTAATAATATGAGTTAGATTGATAATAGTAAGAGTAATAAGTATAGTAATTGTCGTCCTATCGATCATATCTGCATAATATGGTTAATAATATGAGTTAGATTGATGATAGTGAGTGTAATAAGTATATTAATTGTCGTTCTGTCGATCATATAAGCATAATATGGCTAATAATATGAGTTATATTTATAATAATAAGAGTAATAAGTATAGTAATTGTCGTTCTATCGATCACATAAGCATAATATGGCTAACAATATGAGTTAGATTGATAATAATAAGAGTAATAAGTATAGTAATTATCTTTCTATCGATCACATAAGCATAATATGGCTAATAATATGAGTTAGATTGATAATAGTGAGTGTAATAAGTATAGTAATTATGGTTCTATCGATCATTTAAGCATAATATGGCTAATAATATGAGTCAGGTTGATAAAAATAAGAATAATAAGTATTGTAATTGTCGTTCTGTCGATCATATAAGCGTAATATGGCTAATAATATGAGTTACGTTGACAATAATAAGAGTAATAAGTATAGTAATTGTCGTTCTATCGATCATATCAGCATAATATGGTTAATAATATGAGTTAGATTGATAATAGTGAGTGTAATAAGTATAGCAATTGTCGTTCTGTCGATCATATAAGCATAATATGGCTAATAATATGTGTTAGATTGATAATAATAAGAGTAATAAGTATAGTAATTGTCGTTCTATCGATCACATAAGCATAATATGGCTAGAAATATGAGTTAGATTGATAATAATAAGAGTTGTGGGTATAGTAATTGTCGTTCTATCGATCATATAAGCATGATATGGCTAATAATATGAGTTATATTGATAATAATAAGAGTAATGAGTATAGCAATTGTAGTTCTATCGATCATTTAAGCATAATATGGCTAATAATATGAGTTAGGTTGTTAAAAATGAGAATAATAAGTATAGTAATAGTCGTTCTATCGATCATATAAGCATAATATGGCTAATAATATGAATTACGTTGACAATGATAAGAGTAATAAGTATAGTAATTGTCGTTCTATCGATCATATAAGCATAATATGGTTAATAATATGAGTTAGATTGATAATAGTGAGTGTAATAAGTATAGCAATTGTCGTTCTGTCGATCATATAAGCATAATATGGCTAATAATATGGGTTAGATTGATAATAATAAGAGTAATAAGTATAGTAATTGTCGTTCTATCGATCACATAAGCATAATATGGCTAGTAATATGAGTTAGCTTGATAATAATAAGAGTTGTGGGTATAGTAATTGTCGTTCTATCGATCATATAAGCATAATATGGTTAATAATATGAGTTAGTTTGATGATAGTGAGTGTAATAAGTATAGTAATTGTCGTTCTGTCGATCATATAAGCATAATATGGCTAATCATATGAGTTAGAACGATAATAACAAGAGTAGTGGGTATAGTAATTGTCGTTCTATCGATCATTTAAGCATAATATGGCTAATAATATGAGTTAGGTTGATAAAAATAAGAATAATAAGTATAGTAATTGTCGTTCTATCGATCATATAAGCATAATATGGCTAATAATATGAGTTACGTTGACCATAATAAGAGTAATAAGTATAGTAATTGTCGTTCTATCGATCATATAAGCATAATATGGTTAATAATATGTGTTAGATTGATAATAGTGAGTGTAATAAGTATAGTAATTGTCCTTCTGTCGACCATATAAGCATAATATGGCTAATAATATGCGTTAGATTGATAATAATAAGAGTAATAAGTATAGCAATTGTCGTTCTATCGATCATTTAAGCATAATATGGCTAATAATATGAGTCAGGTTGATAAAAATAAGAATAATAAGTATAGTAATTGTCGTTCTATCGATCATATAAGCATAATATGGCTAATAATATAAGTTAGATTGATAATAGTAAGAGTAATAAGTATAGTAAATGTCGTGCTATCGATCATATAAGCATAATATGGCTAATAATATGAGTTACGTTGACCATAATAAGAGTAATAAGTATAGTAATTGTCGTTCTATCGATCATATAAGCATAATATGGTTAATAATATGAGTTAGATTGATAATAGTGAGTGTAATAAGTATAGTAATTGTCCTTCTGTCGATCATATAAGCATAATATGGCTAATAATATGCGTTAGATTGATAATAATAAGTGTAATAAGTATAGCAATTGTCGTTCTATCGATCATTTAAGCATAATATGGCTAATAATATGAGTCAGGTTGATAAAAATAAGAATAATAAGTATTGTAATTGTCGGTCTATCGATCATATAAGTATAATATGGCTAATAATATGAGTTACGTTGACAATAATAAGAGTAATAAGTATAGTAATTGTCGTTCTATCGATCATATAAGCATAATATGGTAAATAATATGAGTTAGATTGATAATAGTGAGCGTAATAAGTGTAGCAATTGCCGTTCTGTCGATCATATAAGCATAATATGGCTAATAATATGGGTTAGATTGATAATAATAAGAGTAATAAGTATAGTAATTTTCGTTCCATCGATCACATAAGCATAATATGGCTAATAATATGAGTTAGATTGATAATAATAAGAGTTGTGGGTATAGTAATTGTCGTTCTATCGATCATATAAGCATAATATGGCTAATAATATGAGTTAGATTGATAATAATAAGACTAATAAGTATAGTAATTGTCGTTTTATCGATCATATAAGCATAATATGGCTAATAATATGAGTTACGTTCACAATAATAAGAGTAATAAGTATAGTAATTGTCGTTCTATCGATCATATAAGCATAATATGGTTAATAATATGAGTTAGATTGATAATAGTGAGTGTAATAAGTATAGTAATTGTCGTTGTGTCGATCATATGAGCATAATATGGCTAATAATATGAGTTACGTTCACAATAATAAGAGTAATAAGTATAGTAATTGTCGTTCTATCGATCATATAAGCATAATATAGCTAATAATATGAGTTAGTTTGATAATAATAAGAGTTGTGGGTATAGTAATTGTCGTTCTATCGATCATATAAGCATGATATGGCTAATAATATGAGTTATATTGATAATAATAAGAGTAATGAGTATAGCAATTGTAGTTCTATCGATCATTTAAGCATAATATGGCTAATAATATGAGTTAGGTTGTTAAAAATGAGAATAATAAGTATAGTAATAGTCGTTCTATCGATCATATAAGCATAATATGGCTAATAATATGAATTACGTTGACAATGATAAGAGTAATAAGTATAGTAATTGTCGTTCTATCGATCATATAAGCATAATATGGTTAATAATATGAGTTAGATTGATAATAGTGAGTGTAATAAGTATAGCAATTGTCGTTCTGTCGATCATATAAGCATAATATGGCTAATAATATGGGTTAGATTGATAATAATAAGAGTAATAAGTATAGTAATTGTCGTTCTATCGATCACATAAGCATAATATGGCTAATAATATGAGTTAGCTTGATAATAATAAGAGTTGTGGGTATAGTAATTGTCGTTCTATCGATCATATAAGCATAATATGGTTAATAATATGAGTTAGATTGATGATAGTGAGTGTAATAAGTATAGTAATTGTCGTTCTGTCGATCATATAAGCATAATATGGCTAATCATATGAGTTAGAACGATAATAACAAGAGTAGTGGGTATAGTAATTGTCGTTCTATCGATCATTTAAGCATAATATGGCTAATAATATGAGTTAGGTTGATAAAAATAAGAATAATAAGTATAGTAATTGTCGTTCTATCGATCATATAAGCATAATATGGCTAATAATATGAGTTACGTTGACCATAATAAGAGTAATAAGTATAGTAATTGTCGTTCTATCGATCATATAAGCATAATATGGTTAATAATATGTGTTAGATTGATAATAGTGAGTGTAATAAGTATAGTAATTGTCCTTCTGTCGACCATATAAGCATAATATGGCTAATAATATGCGTTAGATTGATAATAATAAGAGTAATAAGTATAGCAATTGTCGTTCTATCGATCATTTAAGCATAATATGGCTAATAATATGAGTCAGGTTGATAAAAATAAGAATAATAAGTATAGTAATTGTCGTTCTATCGATCATATAAGCATAATATGGCTAATAATATAAGTTAGATTGATAATAGTAAGAGTAATAAGTATAGTAAATGTCGTGCTATCGATCATATAAGCATAATATGGCTAATAATATGAGTTACGTTGACCATAATAAGAGTAATAAGTATAGTAATTGTCGTTCTATCGATCATATAAGCATAATATGGTTAATAATATGAGTTAGATTGATAATAGTGAGTGTAATAAGTATAGTAATTGTCCTTCTGTCGATCATATAAGCATAATATGGCTAATAATATGCGTTAGATTGATAATAATAAGTGTAATAAGTATAGCAATTGTCGTTCTATCGATCATTTAAGCATAATATGGCTAATAATATGAGTCAGGTTGATAAAAATAAGAATAATAAGTATTGTAATTGTCGGTCTATCGATCATATAAGTATAATATGGCTAATAATATGAGTTACGTTGACAATAATAAGAGTAATAAGTATAGTAATTGTCGTTCTATCGATCATATAAGCATAATATGGTAAATAATATGAGTTAGATTGATAATAGTGAGTGTAATAAGTGTAGCAATTGCCGTTCTGTCGATCATATAAGCATAATATGGCTAATAATATGGGTTAGATTGATAATAATAAGAGTAATAAGTATAGTAATTTTCGTTCCATCGATCACATAAGCATAATATGGCTAATAATATGAGTTAGATTGATAATAATAAGAGTTGTGGGTATAGTAATTGTCGTTCTATCGATCATATAAGCATAATATGGCTAATAATATGAGTTAGATTGATAATAATAAGACTAATAAGTATAGTAATTGTCGTTTTATCGATCATATAAGCATAATATGGCTAATAATATGAGTTACGTTCACAATAATAAGAGTAATAAGTATAGTAATTGTCGTTCTATCGATCATATAAGCATAATATGGTTAATAATATGAGTTAGATTGATAATAGTGAGTGTAATAAGTATAGTAATTGTCGTTGTGTCGATCATATAAGCATAATATGGCTAATAATATGAGTTACGTTCACAATAATAAGAGTAATAAGTATAGTAATTGTCGTTCTATCGATCATATAAGCATAATATAGCTAATAATATGAGTTAGTTTGATAATAATAAGAGTTGTGGGTATAGTAATTGTCGTTCTATCGATCATATAAGCATGATATGGCTAATAATATGAGTTATATTGATAATAATAAGAGTAATGAGTATAGCAATTGTAGTTCTATCGATCATTTAAGCATAATATGGCTAATAATATGAGTTAGATTGATAATAATAAGAGTAATGAGTATAGCAATTGCAGTTCTATCGATCAGTTAAGCATAATATGGCTAATAATATGAGTTAGGTTGTTAAAAATAAGATTAATAAGTATAGTAATAGTCGTTCTATCGATCATATAAGCATAATATGGCTAATAATATGAGTTACGTTGACAATGATAAGAGTAATAAGTATAGTAATAGTCGTTCTATCGATCATATAAGCATAATATGGTTAATAATATGAGTTAGATTGATAATAGTGAGTGTAATAAGTATAGCAATTGTCGTTCTGTCGATCATATAAGCATAATATGGCTAATAATATGGGTTAGATTGACAATAATAAGAGTAATAAGTATAGTAATTGTCGTTCTATCGATCATATAAGCATAATATGGTTAATAATATGAGTTAGATTGATAATAGTGAGTGTAATAAGTATAGCAATTGTCGTTCTGTCGATCATATAAGCATAATATGGGTAATAATATGGGTTAGATTGATAATAATAAGAGTAGTGGGTATAGTAATTGTCGTTCTATCGATCATATAAGCATAATATGGCTAATAATATGAGTTAGATTGATAATAATAAGACTAAAAAGTATAGTAATTGTCGTTCTATCGATCATATAAGCATAATATGGCTAATAATATGAGTTACGTTGACAATAATAAGAGTAATAAGTATAGTAATTGTCGTTCGATTGATCACATAAGCATAATATGGCTAATCATATGAGTTAGATCGATAATAACAAGAGTAGTGGGTATAGTAATTGTCGTTCTATCGATCATTTAAGCATAATATGGCTAATAGTATGAGTTAGGTTGATAAAAATAAGAATAATAAGTATAGCAATTGTCGTTCTATCGATCATATAAGCATAATATGGCTAATAATATGAGTTACGTTGACCATAATAAGAGTAATAAGTATAGTAATTGTCGTTCTATCGATCATATAAGCATAATATGGATAATAATATGAGTTAGATTGATAATAGTGAGTGTAATAAGTATAGTAATTGTCGTTTTATCGATCATATAAGCATAATATGGCTAATAATATGAGTTACGTTCACAATAATAAGAGTAATAAGTATAGTAATTGTCGTTCTATCGATCATATAAGCATAATATGGTTAATAATATGAGTTAGATTGATAATAGTGAGTGTAATAAGTATAGTAATTGTCGTTGTGTCGATCATATAAGCATAATATGGCTAATAATATGAGTTACGTTCACAATAATAAGAGTAATAAGTATAGTAATTGTCGTTCTATCGATCATATAAGCATAATATAGCTAATAATATGAGTTAGTTTGATAATAATAAGAGTTGTGGGTATAGTAATTGTCGTTCTATCGATCATATAAGCATGATATGGCTAATAATATGAGTTATATTGATAATAATAAGAGTAATGAGTATAGCAATTGTAGTTCTATCGATCATTTAAGCATAATATGGCTAATAATATGAGTTACGTTGACAATGATAAGAGTAATAAGTATAGTAATTGTCGTTCTATCGATCATATAAGCATAATATGGTTAATAATATGAGTTAGGTTGTTAAAAATAAGATTAATAAGTATAGTAATAGTCGTTCTATCGATCATATAAGCATAATATGGCTAATAATATGAGTTACGTTGACAATGATAAGAGTAATAAGTATAGTAATAGTCGTTCTATCGATCATATAAGCATAATATGGTTAATAATATGAGTTAGATTGATAATAGTGAGTGTAATAAGTATAGCAATTGTCGTTCTGTCGATCATATAAGCATAATATGGCTAATAATATGGGTTAGATTGACAATAATAAGAGTAATAGTATAGTAATTGTCGTTCTATCGATATATAAGCATAATATGGTTAATAATATGAGTTAGATTGATAATAGTGAGTGTAATAAGTATAGCAATTGTCGTTCTGTCGATCATATAAGCATAATATGGGTAATAATATGGGTTAGATTGATAATAATAAGAGTAGTGGGTATAGTAAATTGTCGTTCTATCGATCATATAAGCATAATATGGCTAATAATATGAGTTAGATTGATAATAATAAGACTAAAAAGTATAGTAATTGTCGTTCTATCGATCATATAAGCATAATATGGCTAATAATATGAGTTACGTTGACAATAGTAAGAGTAATAAGTATAGTAATTGTCGTTCGATTGATCACATAAGCATAATATGGCTAATCATATGAGTTAGATCGATAATAACAAGAGTAGTGGGTATAGTAATTGTCGTTCTATCGATCATTTAAGCATAATATGGCTAATAGTATGAGTTAGGTTGATAAAAATAAGAATAATAAGTATAGCAATTGTCGTTCTATCGATCATATAAGCATAATATGGCTAATAATATGAGTTACGTTGACCATAATAAGAGTAATAAGTATAGTAATTGTCGTTCTATCGATCATATAAGCATAATATGGATAATAATATGAGTTAGATTGATAATAGTGAGTGTAATAAGTATAGTAATTGTCGTTCTGTCGATCATATAAGCATAATATGGCTAATAATATGAGTTACGTTGACCATAATAAGAGTAATAAGTATAGTAATAGTCGTTCTATCGATCATATAAGCATAATATGGCTAATAATATGAGTTACGTTGACAATGATAAGAGTAATAAGTATAGTAATTGTCGTTCTATCGATCATATAAGCATAATATGGTTAATAATATGAGTTAGATTGATAATAGTGAGTGTAATAAGTATAGCAATTGTCGTTCTGTCGATCATATAAGCATAATATGGCTAATAATATGGGTTAGATTGATAATAATAAGAGTAATAAGTATAGTAATTGTCGTTCTATCGATCACATAAGCATAATATGGCTAATAATATGAGTTAGATTGATAATAATAAGAGTTGTGGGTATAGTAATTGTCGTTCTATCGATCATATAAGCATAATATGGTTAATAATATGAGTTAGATTGATGATAGTGAGTGTAATAAGTATAGTAATTGTCGTTCTGTCGATCATATAAGCATAATATGGCTAATCATATGAGTTAGAACGATAATAACAAGAGTAGTGGGTATAGTAATTGTCGTTCTATCGATCATTTAAGCATAATATGGCTAATAATATGAGTTAGGTTGATAAAAATAAGAATAATAAGTATAGTAATTGTCGTTCTATCGATCATATAAGCATAATATGGCTAATAATATGAGTTACGTTGACCATAATAAGAGTAATAAGTATAGTAATTGTCGTTCTATCGATCATATAAGCATAATATGGTTAATAATATGAGTTAGATTGATAATAGTGAGTGTAATAAGTATAGTAATTGTCCTTCTGTCGATCATATAAGCATAATATGGCTAATAATATGCGTTAGATTGATAATAATAAGAGTAATAAGTATAGCAATTGTCGTTCTATCGATCATTTAAGCATAATATGGCTAATAATATGAGTCAGGTTGATAAAAATAAGAATAATAAGTATTGTAATTGTCGGTCTATCGATCATATAAGTATAATATGGCTAATAATATGAGTTACGTTGACAATAATAAGAGAAATAAGTATAGTAATTGCGTTCTATCGATCACATAAGCATAATATGGCTAATAATATGAGTTAGATTGATAATAATAAGAGTAATAAGTATAGTGATTGTCGTTCTATCGATCATATAAGCATAATACGTCTAATAATATGAGTTAGATTGATAATAATAGGAGTAATGAGTATATTAATTGTCGTTCTATCGATCACATAAGCATAATATGGCTAATAATATGAGTTAGATTGATAATAGTGAGTGTAATAAGTATAGTAATTATGGTTCTATTGCTCATATAAGCATAATATGGTTAATAATATGAGTCAGATTGATAATAATAAGAGTAATAAGTATAGTAATTGTCGTTCTATCTATCATTTAAGCATAATACGGCTAATAATATGAGTTAGGTTGATAAACATAGGAATAATAAATATAGTAATTGTCGTTCTATCGATCATATAAGCGTAATATGGCTAATAATATGAGTTACGTTGACAATAATAAGAGTAATAAGTATAGTAATTGTCGTTCTATTGATCACATAAGCATAATATGGCTAATCATATGAGTTAGAACGATAATAACAAGAGTAGTGGGTATAGTAATTGTCGTTCTATCGATCATTTAAGCATAATATGGCTAATAATATGAGTTAGGTTGATAAAAATAAGAATAATAAGTATAGTAATTGTCGTTCTATCGATCATATAAGCATAATATGGCTAATAATATGAGTTACGTTGACCATAATAAGAGTAATAAGTATAGTAATTGTCGTTCTATCGATCATATAAGCATAATATGGTTAATAATATGAGATAGATTGATAATAGTGAGTGTAATAAGTATAGTAATTGTCCTTCTGTCGATCATATAAGCGTAATATGGCTCATAATATGAGTTACGTTGACAATAATAAGAGTAATAAGTATAGTAATTGTCGTTCTATTGAGCACATAAGCATAATATGGCTAATCATATGAGTTAGAACGATAATAACAAGAGTAGTGGGTATAGTAATTGTCGTTCTATCGATCATTTAAGCATAATATGGCTAATAATATGAGTTAGGTTGATAAAAATAAGAATAATAAGTATAGTAATTGTCGTTCTATCGATCATATAAGCATAATATGGCTAATAATATGAGTTACGTTGACCATAATAAGAGTAATAAGTATAGTAATTGTCGTTCTATCGATCATATAAGCATAATATGGTTAATAATATGAGTTAGATTGATAATAGTGAGTGTAATAAGTATAGTAATTGTCCTTCTGTCGATCATATAAGCATAATATGGCTAATAATATGCGTTAGATTGATATTAATAAGAGTAATAAGTATAGCAATTGTCGTTCTATCGATCATTTAAGCATAATATGGCTAATAATATGAGTCAGGTTGATAAAAATAAGAATAATAAGTATTGTAATTGTCGGTCTATCGATCATATAAGTATAATATGGCTAATAATATGAGTTACGTTGACAATAATAAGAGTAATAAGTATAGTAATTGTCGTTCTATCGATCATATAAGCATAATATGGTAAATAATATGAGTTAGATTGATAATAGTGAGTGTAATAAGTGTAGCAATTGCCGTTCTGTCGATCATATAAGCATAGTATGGCTAATAATATGGGTTAGATTGATAATAATAAGAGTAATAAGTATAGTAATTTTCGTTCCATCGATCACATAAGCATAATATGGCTAATAATATGAGTTAGATTGATAATAATAAGAGTTGTGGGTATAGTAATTGTCGTTCTATCGATCATATAAGCATAATATGGCTAATAATATGAGTTAGATTGATAATAATAAGACTAATAAGTATAGTAATTGTCGTTTTATCGATCATATAAGCATAATATGGCTAATAATATGAGTTACGTTCACAATAATAAGAGTAATAAGTATAGTAATTGTCGTTCTATCGATCATATAAGCATAATATGGTTAATAATATGAGTTAGATTGATAATAGTGAGTGTAATAAGTATAGTTATTGTCGTTGTGTCGATCATATAAGCATAATATGGCTAATAATATGAGTTAGATTGATAATAATAAGAGTAGTGGGTATAGTAATTGTCGTTCTATCGATCATATAAGCATAATATAGCTAATAATATGAGTTAGATTGATAATAATAAGACTAATAAGTACAGTAATTGTCGTTCTATCGATCATATAAGCATAATATGGCTAATAATATGAGTTACGTTGACAATAATAAGAGTAATATGTATAGTAATTGTCGTTCTATCGATCATATAAGCATAATATGGTTAATAATATGAGTTAGATTGATAATAGTGAGTGTAATAAGTATAGTAATTGTCGTTCTGCCGATCATATCTGCATAATATGGTTAATAATATGAGTTAGATTGATAATAGTGAGTGTAATAAGTATAGTAATTATGGTTCTATTGCTCATATAAGCATAATATGGTTAATAATATGAGTTAGATTGACAACAATAAGAGTAATAAGTATAGTAATTGTCGTTCTCTCGATCACATAAGCATAAAATGGCTAATAATGTGAGTTAGATTGATAATAATAAGAGTAATGAGTATAGTAATTGTAGTTCTATCGATCATATCTGCATAATATGGCTAATAATATGAGTTAGATAGATAATAATAAGAGAAATAAGTATAGTAATTGTCGTTCTATCGATCATATAAGCATAATATGGCTAATAATATGAGTTAGATTGATAATAATAAGACTAATAAGTATAGTAATTGTCGTTCTATCGATCATATAAGCATAATATGGGTAATAATATGAGTTAGATTGATAATAATAAGAGCAGTGGGTATAGTAATTGTCGTTCTATTGATCATATAAGCATGATATGGCTAATAATATGAGTTAGATTGATAATAATAAGAGTAATGAGTATAGCAATTGTAGTTCTATCGATCATTTAAGCATAATATGGCTAATAATATGAGTTAGGTTGTTAAAAATAAGAATAATAAGTATAGTAATAGTCGTTCTATCGATCATATAAGCATAACATGGCTAATAATATGAGGTACGTTGACAATGATAAGAGTAACAAGTATAGTAATTGTCGTTCTATGGATCACATAAGCATAATATGGCTAATAATATGAGTTAGATTGATAATAGTGTGTGTAATAAGTATAGTAATTATGGTTCTATTGCTCATATAAGCATAATATGGTTAATAATATGAGTTAGATTGATAATAATAAGAGTAATAAGTACAGTAATTGTCGTTCTATCTATCATTTAAGCATAATATGGCTAATAATATGAGTTAGGTTGATAAACATAAGAATAATAAATATAGTAATTGTCGTTCTATCGATCATATAAGCATAATATGGCTAATAATATGAGTTACGTTGACAATAATAAGAGTAATAAGTATAGTAATTGTCGTTCTATTGATCACATAAGCATAATATGGCTAATTATATGAGTTAGAACGATAATAACAAGAGTAGTGGGTATAGTAATTGTCGTTCTATCGATCATTTAAGCATAATATGGCTAATAATATGAGTTAGGTTAATAAAAATAAGAATAATAAGTATAGTAATTGTCGTTCTATCGATCATATAAGCATAATATGGCTAATAATATGAGTTACGTTGACCATAATAAGAGCAATAAGTATAGTAATTGTCGTTCTATCGATCATATAAGCATAATATGGCTAATAATATTAGTTAGATAGATAATAATAAGAGAAATAAGTATAGTAATTGTCGTTCTACCGATCATATAAGCATAATATGGTTAATAATATGAGTTAGATTGATAATAGTGAGTGTAATAAGTATAGTAATTGTCGTTCTGACGATCATATAAGCATAAAATGGCTAATAATATGAGTTAGATTGATAATAGTGAGTGTAATAAGTACAGTAATTGTCGTTCTGACGATCATATAAGCATAAAATGGCTAATAATATGAGTTAGATTGATAATAATAAGAGTAATAAGTATAGTAATTGTCGTTCTATCGATCACATAAGCATAATATGGCTAACAATATGAGTTAGATTGATAATAGTGAGTGTAATAAGTATAGTAATTATGGTTCTATTGCTCATATAAGCATAATATGGTTAATAATATGAGTTAGATTGATAATAATAAGAGTAATAAGTACAGTAATTGTCGTTCTATCTATCATTTAAGCATAATATGGCTAATAATATGAGTTAGGTTGATAAACATAAGAATAATAAATATAGTAATTGTCGTTCTATCGATCATATAAGCATAATATGGCTAATAATATGAGTTACGTTGACAATAATGAGAGTAATAAGTATAGTAATTGTCGTTCTATCGATCATATAAGCATAATATGGCTAATAATATTAGTTAGATAGATAATAATAAGAGAAATATGTATAGTAATTGTCGTTCTACCGATCATATAAGCATAATATGGTTAATAATATGAGTTAGATTGATAATAGTGAGTGTAATAAGTATAGTAATTGTCGTTCTGACGATCATATAAGCATAAAATGGCTAATAATATGAGTTAGATTGATAATAATAAGAGTAATAAGTATAGTAATTGTAGTTCTATCGATCATTTAAGCATAATATGGCTAATAATATGAGTTAGGTTGTTAAAAATGAGAATAATAAGTATAGTAATAGTCGTTCTATCGATCATACCTGCATAATATGGTTAATAATTTGAGTTTGATTCATAATAGTGAGTGTAATAAGTATAGTAACTGTCGTTCTGTCGATCATATAAGCATAATATGGCTAATAATATGAGTTAGTTTGATAATAATAAGAGTTGTGGGTATAGTAATTGTCGTTCTATCGATCATATAAGCATGATATGGCTAATAATATGAGTTACGTTGACAATGATAAGAGTAATAAGTATAGTAATAGTCGTTCTATCGATCATATAAGCATAATATGGTTAATAACATGAGTTAGATTGATAATAGTGAGTGTAATAAGTATAGCAATTGTCGTTCTGTCGATCATATAAGCATAATATGGCTAATAATATGGGTTAGATTGATAATAATAAGAGTAATAAGTATAGTAATTGTCGTTCTATCGATCACATAAGCATAATATGGCTAATAATATGAGTTAGATTGATAATAATAAGAGTAGTGGGTATAGTAATTGTCGTTCTATCGATCATATAAGCATAATATAGCTAATAATATGAGTTAGATTGATAATAATAAGACTAATAAGTATAGTAATTGTCGTTCTATCGATCATGTAAGCATAATATGGCTTATAATATGAGTTACGTTGGCAATAATAAGAGTAATAAGTATAGTAGTTGTCGTTCTATTGATCACATAAGCATAATATTGCTAATCATATGAGTTAGATTGATAATAACAAGAGTAGTGGGTATAGTAATTGTCGTTCTATCGATCATTTAAGCATAATATGGCTAATAATATGAGTTAGGTTGATAGAAATAAGAATACTAAGTATAGTACTTGTTGTTCCATCGATCATATAAGCATAATATGGCTAATAATATGAGTTACGTTGACAATAATAAGAGTAATAAGTATAGTAATTGTCGTTCTATCGATCATTTAAGCATAATATGGCTAATAATATGAGATAGGTTGATAAAAATAAGAATAATAAGTATAGTACTTGTTGTTCCATCGATCATATAAGCATAATATGGCTAATAATATGAGTTACGTTGACAATAATAAGAGTAATAAGTATAGTAATTGTCGTTCTATCGATCATATAAGCATAATATGGTTAATAATATGAGTTAGATTGATAATAGTGAGTGTAATAAGTATAGCAATTGTCGTTCTGTCGATCATATAAGCATAATATGGGTAATAATATGGGTTAGATTGATAATAATAAGAGTAGTGGGTATAGTAATTGTCGTTCTATCGATCATATAAGCATGATATGGCTAATAATATGAGTTACGTTGACAATGATAAGAGTAATAAGTATAGTAATTGTCGTTCTATCGATCATATAAGCATAATATGGCTAATAGTATTAGTTAGATAGATAATAATAAGAGAAATAAGTATAGTAATTGTCGTTCTACCGATCATATAAGCATAATATGGTTAATAATATGAGTTAGATTGATAATAGTGAGTGTAATAAGTATAGTAATTGTCGTTCTGACGATCATATAAGCATAAAATGGCTAATAATGTGAGTTAGATTGATAATAATAAGAGTAATAAGTATAGTAATTGTCGTTCTATCGATCACGTAAGCATAATATGGCTAACAATATGAGTTAGATTGATAATAATAAGAGTAATGAGTATAGCAATTGCAGTTCTATCGATCAGTTAAGCATAATATGGCTAATAATATGAGTTAGGTTGTTAAAAATAAGAATAATAAATATAGTAATAGTCGTTCTATCGATCATATAAGCATAATATGGCTAATAATATGAGTTACGTTGACAATGATAAGAGTAATAAGTATAGTAATAGTCGTTCTATCGATCATACAAGCATAATATGGTTAATAATATGAGTTAGATTGATAATAGTGAGTGTAATAAGTATAGCAATTGTCGTTCTGTCGATCATATAAGCATAATATGGCTAATAATATGGGTTAGATTGATAATAATAAGAGTAATAAGTATAGTAATTGTCGTTCTATCGATCACATAAGCATAATATGGCTAATAATATGAGTTAGATTGATAATAATAAGAGTAGTGGGTATAGTAATTGTCGTTCTATCGATCATATAAGCATAATATAGCTAATAATATGAGTTAGATTGATAATAATAAGACTAATAAGTATAGTAATTGTCGTTCTATGGATCAAATAAGCATAATATGGCTAATAATATGAGTTACGTTGACAATAATAAGAGTAATAAGTATAGTAGTTGTCGTTCTATTGATCACATAAGCATAATATTGCTAATCATATGAGTTAGATTGATAATAACAAGAGTAGTGGGTATAGTAATTGTCGTTCTATCGATCATTTAAGCATAATATGGCTAATAATATGAGTTAGGTTGATAGAAATAAGAATACTAAGTATAGTACTTGTTGTTCCATCGATCATATAAGCATAATATGGCTAATAATATGAGTTACGTTGACAATAATAAGAGTAATAAGTATAGTAATTGTCGTTCTATCGATCATTTAAGCATAATATGGCTAATAATATGAGTTAGGTTGATAAAAATAAGAATAATAAGTATAGTACTTGTTGTTCCATCGATCATATAAGCATAATATGGCTAATAATATGAGTTACGTTGACAATAATAAGAGTAATAAGTATAGTAATTGTCGTTCTATCGATCATATAAGCATAATATGGTTAATAATATGAGTTAGATTGATAATAGTGAGTGTAATAAGTATAGCAATTGTCGTTCTGTCGATCATATAAGCATAATATGGGTAATAATATGGGTTAGATTGATAATAATAAGAGTAGTGGGTATAGTAATTGTCGTTCTATCGATCATATAAGCATGATATGGCTAATAATATGAGTTACGTTGACAATGATAAGAGTAATAAGTATAGTAATTGTCGTTCTATCGATCATATAAGCATAATATGGCTAATAATATGAGTTACGTTGACAATAATAAGAGTAATAAGTATAGTAGTTGTCGTTCTATTGATCACATAAGCATAATATTGCTAATCATATGAGTTAGATTGATAATAACAAGAGTAGTGGGTATAGTAATTGTCGTTCTATCGATCATTTAAGCATAATATGGCTAATAATATGAGTTAGGTTGATAAAAATAAGAATAATAAGTATAGTACTTGTTGTTCCATCGATCATATAAGCATAATATGGCTAATAATATGAGTTACGTTGACAATAATAAGAGTAATAAGTATAGTAATTGTCGTTCTATCGATCATATAAGCATAATATGGTTAATAATATGAGTTAGATTGATAATAGTGAGTGTAATAAGTATAGCAATTGTCGTTCTGTCGATCATATAAGCATAATATGGGTAATAATATGGGTTAGATTGATAATAATAAGAGTAGTGGGTATAGTAATTGTCGTTCTATCGATCATATAAGCATGATATGGCTAATAATATGAGTTACGTTGACAATGATAAGAGTAATAAGTATAGTAATTGTCGTTCTATCGATCATATAAGCATAATATGGCTAATAGTATTAGTTAGATAGATAATAATAAGAGAAATAAGTATAGTAATTGTCGTTCTACCGATCATATAAGCATAATATGGTTAATAATATGAGTTAGATTGATAATAGTGAGTGTAATAAGTATAGTAATTGTCGTTCTGACGATCATATAAGCATAAAATGGCTAATAATATGAGTTAGATTGATAATAATAAGAGTAATAAGTATAGTAATTGTCGTTCTATCGATCACATAAGCATAATATGGCTAACAATATGAGTTAGATTGATAATAATAAGAGTAATGAGTATAGCAATTGCAGTTCTATCGATCAGTTAAGCATAATATGGCTAATAATATGAGTTAGGTTGTTAAAAATAAGAATAATAAGTATAGTAATAGTCGTTCTATCGATCATATAAGCATAATATGGCTAATAATATGAGTTACGTTGACAATGATAAGAGTAATAAGTATAGTAATAGTCGTTCTATCGATCATACAAGCATAATATGGTTAATAATATGAGTTAGATTGATAATAGTGAGTGTAATAAGTATAGCAATTGTCGTTCTGTCGATCATATAAGCATAATATGGCTAATAATATGGGTTAGATTGATAATAATAAGAGTAATAAGTATAGTAATTGTCGTTCTATCGATCACATAAGCATAATATGGCTAATAATATGAGTTAGATTGATAATAATAAGAGTAGTGGGTATAGTTATTGTCGTTCTATCGATCATATAAGCATAATATAGCTAATAATATGAGTTAGATTGATAATAATAAGACTAATAAGTATAGTAATTGTCGTTCTATGGATCAAATAAGCATAATATGGCTAATAATATGAGTTACGTTGACAATAATAAGAGTAATAAGTATAGTAGTTGTCGTTCTATTGATCACATAAGCATAATATTGCTAATCATATGAGTTAGATTGATAATAACAAGAGTAGTGGGTATAGTAATTGTCGTTCTATCGATCATTTAAGCATAATATGGCTAATAATATGAGTTAGGTTGATAAAAATAAGAATAATAAGTATAGTACTTGTTGTTCCATCGATCATATAAGCATAATATGGCTAATAATATGAGTTACGTTGACAATAATAAGAGTAATAAGTATAGTAATTGTCGTTCTATCGATCATATAAGCATAATATGGTTAATAATATAAGTTAGATTGATAATAGTGAGTGTAATAAGTATAGCAATTGTCGTTCTGTCGATCATATAAGCATAATATGGGTAATAATATGGGTTAGATTGATAATAATAAGAGTAGTGGGTATAGTAATTGTCGTTCGATCGATCATATAAGCATGATATGGCTAATAATATGAGTTACGTTGACAATGATAAGAGTAATAAGTATAGTAATTGTCGTTCTATCGATCATATAAGCATAATATGGCTAATAATATTAGTTAGATAGATAATAATAAGAGAAATAAGTATAGTAATTGTCGTTCTACCGATCATATAAGCATAATATGGTTAATAATATGAGTTAGATTGATAATAGTGAGTGTAATAAGTATAGTAATTGTCGTTCTGACGATCATATAAGCATAAAATGGCTAATAATATGAGTTAGATTGATAATAATAAGAGTAATAAGTATAGTAATTGTCGTTCTATCGATCATTTAAGCATAATATGGCTAATAATATGAGTTAGGTTGATAAAAATAAGAATAAAAGGTATAGTACTTGTTGTTCCATCGATCATATAAGCATAATATGGCTAATAATATGAGTTACGTTGACAATAATAAGAGAAATAAGTATATTAATTGTCGTTCTACCGATCATATAAGCATAATATGGTTAATAATATGAGTTAGATTGATAATAGTGAGTGTAATAAGTATAGCAATTGTCGTTCTGTCGATCATATAAGCATAATATGGGTAATAATATGGGTTAGATTGATAATAATAAGAGTAGTGGGTATAGTAATTGTCGTTCTATCGATCATATAAGCATGATATGGCTAATAATATGAGTTACGTTGACAATGATAAGAGTACTAAGTATAGTAATTGTCGTTCTATCGATCATATAAGCATAATATGGCTAATAATATTAGTTAGATAGATAATAATAAGAGAAATAAGTATAGTAATTGTCGTTCTACCGATCATATAAGCATAATATGGTTAATAATATGAGTTAGATTGATAATAGTGAGTGTAATAAGTATAGTAATTGTCGTTCTGACGATCATATAAGCATAAAATGGCTAATAATATGAGTTAGATTGATAATAATAAGAGTAATAAGTATAGTAATTGTCGTTCTATCGATCACATAAGCATAATATGGCTAACAATATGAGTTAGATTGATAATAATAAGAGTAATGAGTATAGCAATTGCAGTTCTATCGATCAGTTAAGCATAATATGGCTAATAATATGAGTTAGGTTGTTAAAAATAAGAATAATAAGTATAGTAATAGTCGTTCTATCGATCATATAAGCATAATATGGCTAATAATATGAGTTACGTTGACAATGATAAGAGTAATAAGTATAGTAATAGTCGTTCTATCGATCATATAAGCATAATATGGTTAATAATATGAGTTAGATTGATAATAGTGAGTGTAATAAGTATAGCAATTGTCGTTCTGTCGATCATATAAGCATAATATGGCTAATAATATGGGTTAGATTGATAATAATAAGAGTAATAAGTATAGTAATTGTCGTTCTATCGATCACATAAGCATAATATGGCTAATAATATGAGTTAGATTGATAATAATAAGAGTAGTGGGTATAGTAATTGTCGTTCTATCGATCATATAAGCATAATATAGCTAATAATATGAGTTAGATTGATAATAATAAGACTAATAAGTATAGTAATTGTCGTTCTATCGATCATATAAGCATAATATCGCTAATAATATGAGTTACGTTGACAATAATAAGAGTAATAAGTATAGTAGTTGTCGTTCTATTGATCACATAAGCATAATATTGCTAATCATATGAGTTAGATTGATAATAACAAGAGTAGTGGGTATAGTAATTGTCGTTCTATCGATGATTTAAGCATAATATGGCTAATAATATGAGTTAGGTTGATAGAAATAAGAATACTAAGTATAGTACTTGTTGTTCCGTCGATCATATAAGCATAATATGGCTAATAATATGAGTTACGTTGACAATAATAAGAGTAATAAGTATAGTAATTGTCGTTCTATCGATCATTTAAGCATAATATGGCTAATAATATGAGTTAGGTTGATAAAAATAAGAATAATAAGTATAGTACTTGTTGTTCCATCGATCATATAAGCATAATATGGCTAATAATATGAGTTACGTTGACAATAATAAGAGTAATAAGTATAGTAATTGTCGTTCTATCGATCATATAAGCATAATATGGTTAATAATATGAGTTAGATTGATAATAGTGAGTGTAATAAGTATAGCAATTGTCGTTCTGTCGATCATATAAGCATAATATGGGTAATAATATGGGTTAGATTGATAATAATAAGAGTAGTGGGTATAGTAATTGTCGTTCGATCGATCATATAAGCATGATATGGCTAATAATATGAGTTACGTTGACAATGATAAGAGTAATAAGTATAGTAATTGTCGTTCTATCGATCATATAAGCATAATATGGCTAATAATATGAGTTAGATTGATAATAGTGAGTGTAATAAGTATAGTAATTGTCGTTCTACCGATCATATAAGCATAATATGGTTAATAATATGAGTTAGATTGATAATAGTGAGTGTAATAAGTATAGTAATTGTCGTTCTGACGATCATATAAGCATAAAATGGCTAATAATATGAGTTAGATTGATAATAATAAGAGTAATAAGTATAGTAATTGTCGTTCTATCGATCACATAAGCATAATATGGCTAACAATATGAGTTAGATTGATAATAATAAGAGTAATGAGTATAGCAATTGCAGTTCTATCGATCAGTTAAGCATAATATGGCTAATAATATGAGTTAGGTTGTTAAAAATAAGAATAATAAGTATAGTAATAGTCGTTCTATCGATCATATAAGCATAATATGGCTAATAATATGAGTTACGTTGACAATGATAAGAGTAATAAGTATAGTAATAGTCGTTCTATCGATCATATAAGCATAATATGGTTAATAATATGAGTTAGATTGATAATAGTGAGTGTAATAAGTATAGCAATTGTCGTTCTGTCGATCATATAAGCATAATATGGCTAATAATATGGGTTAGATTGATAATAATAAGAGTAATAAGTATAGTAATTGTCGTTCTATCGATCACATAAGCATAATATGGCTAATAATATGAGTTAGATTGATAATAATAAGAGTAGTGGGTATAGTAATTGTCGTTCTATCGATCATATAAGCATGATATAGCTAATAATATGAGTTAGATTGATAATAATAAGACTAATAAGTATAGTAATTGTCGTTCTATCGATCATATAAGCATAATATGGCTAATAATATGAGTTACGTTGACAATAATAAGAGTAATAAGTATAGTAGTTGTCGTTCTATTGATCACATAAGCATAATATTGCTAATCATATGAGTTAGATTGATAATAACAAGAGTAGTGGGTATAGTAATTGTCGTTCTATCGATCATTTAAGCATAATATGGCTAATAATATGAGTTAGGTTGATAAAAATAAGAATAATAAGTATAGTACTTGTTGTTCCATCGATCATATAAGCATAATATGGCTAATAATATGAGTTACGTTGACAATAATAAGAGTAATAAGTATAGTAATTGTCGTTCTATCGATCATATAAGCATAATATGGTTAATAATATGAGTTAGATTGATAATAGTGAGTGTAATAAGTATAGCAATTGTCGTTCTGTCGATCATATAAGCATAATATGGGTAATAATATGGGTTAGATTGATAATAATAAGAGTAGTGGGTATAGTAATTGTCGTTCGATCGATCATATAAGCATGATATGGCTAATAATATGAGTTACGTTGACAATGATAAGAGTAATAAGTATAGTAATTGTCGTTCTATCGATCATATAAGCATAATATGGCTAATAATATTAGTTAGATAGATAATAATAAGAGAAATAAGTATAGTAATTGTCGTTCTACCGATCATATAAGCATAATATGGTTAATAATATGAGTTAGATTGATAATAGTGAGTGTAATAAGTATAGTAATTGTCGTTCTGACGATCATATAAGCATAAAATGGCTAATAATATGAGTTAGATTGATAATAATAAGAGTAATAAGTATAGTAATTGTCGTTCTATCGATCACATAAGCATAATATGGCTAATAATATGAGTTAGATTGATAATAGTGAGTGTAATAAGTATAGTAATTATGGTTCTATTGCTCATATAAGCATAATATGGTTAATAATATAAGTTAGATTGATAATAGTAAGAGTAATAAGTATAGTAAATGTCGTGCTATCGATCATATCTGCATAATATGGTTAATAATATGAATTTGATTGATAATAGTGAGTGTAATAAGTATAGTAATTGTCGTTCTGTCGATCATATAAGCATAATATGGCTAATAATATGAGTTAGTTTGATAATAATAAGAGTAATAAGTATAGTAATTGCGTTCTATCGATCACATAAGCATAATATGGCTAATAATATGAGTTAGATTGATAATAGTGAGTGAAATAAGTATAGTAATTGTCGTTCTATCGATCATATAAGCATAATATGGTTAATAATATGAGTTAGATTGATAATAGTGAGTGTAATAAGTATAGCAATTGTCGTTCTGTCGATCATATAAGCATAAAATGGCTATTAATATGGGTTAGATTGATAATAATAAGAGTAATAAGTATAGTAATTGTCGTTCTATCGATCATTTAAGCATAATATGGCTAATAATATGAGTTAGGTTGATAAAAATAAGAATAATAATTATAGTAATTGTCGTTCTATCGATCATATAAGCATAATATGGCTAATAATATAAGTTAGATTGATAATAGTAAGAGTAATAAGTATAGTAAATGTCGTGCTATCGATCATATCTGCATAATATGGTTAATAATATGAGTTACATTGATAATAGTGAGTGGAATAAGTATAGTAATTGTCGTTCTATCGATCATATTAGCATAATATGGTTAATAATATGAGTTACATTGATAATAGTGAGTGGAATAAGTATAGTAATTGTCGTTCTATCGATCATATTAGCATAATATGGTTAATAATATGAGTTATATTGATAATAATAAGAGTAATAAGTATAGTAATTGTCGTTCTATCGATCACATAAGCATAATATGGCTAACAATATGAGTTAGATTGATAATAATAATAGTAATAAGTATAGTAATTATCGTTCTATCGATCACATGAGCATAATATGGCTAATAATATGAGTTAGATTGATAATAATAAGACTAATAAGTATAGTAATTGTCGTTCTATCGATCATATAAGCATAATATGGGTAATAGTATGAGTTAGATTGATAATAATAAGAGTAGTGGGTATAGTAATTGTCGTTCTATCGATCATATAAGCATGATATGGCTAATAATATGAGTTAGGTTGTTAAAAATGAGAATAATAAGTATAGTAATAGTCGTTCTATCGATCATATAAGCATAATATGGCTAATAATATGAGTTAGATTGATAATAATAAGAGTAATGAGTATAGCAATTGTAGTTCTATCGATCATTTAAGCATAATATGGCTAATAATATGAGTTAGGTTGTTAAAAATGAGAATAATAAGTATAGTAATAGTCGTTCTATCGATCATACCTGCATAATATGGTTAATAATTTGAGTTTGATTGATAATAGTGAGTGTAATAAGTATAGTAACTGTCGTTCTGTCGATCATATAAGCATAATATGGCTAATAATATGAGTTAGTTTGATAATAATAAGAGTTGTGGGTATAGTAATTGCCGTTCTATCGATCATATAAGCATGATATGGCTAATAATATGAGTTAGATTGATAATAATAAGAGTAATGAGTATAGCAATTGTAGTACTATCGATCATTTAAGCATAATATGGCTAATAATATGAGTTAGGTTGTTAAAAATGAGAATAATAAGTATAGTAATAGTCGTTCTATCGATCATATAAGCATAATATGGCTAATAATATGAGTTATGTTGACAATGATAAGAGTAATAAGTATAGTAATTGTCGTTCTATCGATCATATAAGCATAATATGGTTAATAATATGAGTTAGATTGATAATAGTGAGTGTAATAAGTATAGCAATTGTCGTTCTGTCGATCATATAAGCATAATATGGCTAATAATATGGGTTAGATTGATAATAATAAGAGTAGTGGGTATAGTAATTGTCGTTCGATCGATCATATAAGCATGATATGGCTAATAATATGAGTTACGTTGACAATGATAAGAGTAATAAGTATAGTAATTGTCGTTCTATCGATCATATAAGCATAATATGGCTAATAATATGAGTTAGATTGATAATAGTGAGTGTAATAAGTATAGTAATTGTCGTTCTACCGATCATATAAGCATAATATGGTTAATAATATGAGTTAGATTGATAATAGTGAGTGTAATAAGTATAGTAATTGTCGTTCTGACGATCATATAAGCATAAAATGGCTAATAATATGAGTTAGATTGATAATAATAAGAGTAATAAGTATAGTAATTGTCGTTCTATCGATCACATAAGCATAATATGGCTAACAATATGAGTTAGATTGATAATAATAAGAGTAATGAGTATAGCAATTGCAGTTCTATCGATCAGTTAAGCATAATATGGCTAATAATATGAGTTAGGTTGTTAAAAATAAGAATAATAAGTATAGTAATAGTCGTTCTATCGATCATATAAGCATAATATGGCTAATAATATGAGTTACGTTGACAATGATAAGAGTAATAAGTATAGTAATAGTCGTTCTATCGATCATATAAGCATAATATGGTTAATAATATGAGTTAGATTGATAATAGTGAGTGTAATAAGTATAGCAATTGTCGTTCTGTCGATCATATAAGCATAATATGGCTAATAATATGGGTTAGATTGATAATAATAAGAGTAATAAGTATAGTAATTGTCGTTCTATCGATCACATAAGCATAATATGGCTAATAATATGAGTTAGATTGATAATAATAAGAGTAGTGGGTATAGTAATTGTCGTTCTATCGATCATATAAGCATGATATAGCTAATAATATGAGTTAGATTGATAATAATAAGACTAATAAGTATAGTAATTGTCGTTCTATCGATCATATAAGCATAATATGGCTAATAATATGAGTTACGTTGACAATAATAAGAGTAATAAGTATAGTAGTTGTCGTTCTATTGATCACATAAGCATAATATTGCTAATCATATGAGTTAGATTGATAATAACAAGAGTAGTGGGTATAGTAATTGTCGTTCTATCGATCATTTAAGCATAATATGGCTAATAATATGAGTTAGGTTGATAGAAATAAGAATACTAAGTATAGTACTTGTTGTTCCGTCGATCATATAAGCATAATATGGCTAATAATATGAGTTACGTTGACAATAATAAGAGTAATAAGTATAGTAATTGTCGTTCTATCGATCATTTAAGCATAATATGGCTAATAATATGAGTTAGGTTGATAAAAATAAGAATAATAAGTATAGTACTTGTTGTTCCATCGATCATATAAGCATAATATGGCTAATAATATGAGTTACGTTGACAATAATAAGAGTAATAAGTATAGTAATTGTCGTTCTATCGATCATATAAGCATAATATGGTTAATAATATGAGTTAGATTGATAATAGTGAGTGTAATAAGTATAGCAATTGTCGTTCTGTCGATCATATAAGCATAATATGGGTAATAATATGGGTTAGATTGATAATAATAAGAGTAGTGGGTATAGTAATTGTCGTTCGATCGATCATATAAGCATGATATGGCTAATAATATGAGTTACGTTGACAATGATAAGAGTAATAAGTATAGTAATTGTCGTTCTATCGATCATATAAGCATAATATGGCTAATAATATTAGTTAGATAGATAATAATAAGAGAAATAAGTATAGTAATTGTCGTTCTACCGATCATATAAGCATAATATGGTTAATAATATGAGTTAGATTGATAATAGTGAGTGTAATAAGTATAGTAATTGTCGTTCTGACGATCATATAAGCATAAAATGGCTAATAATATGAGTTAGATTGATAATAATAAGAGTAATAAGTATAGTAATTGTCGTTCTATCGATCACATAAGCATAATATGGCTAATAATATGAGTTAGATTGATAATAGTGAGTGTAATAAGTATAGTAATTATGGTTCTATTGCTCATATAAGCATAATATGGTTAATAATATAAGTTAGATTGATAATAGTAAGAGTAATAAGTATAGTAAATGTCGTGCTATCGATCATATCTGCATAATATGGTTAATAATATGAATTTGATTGATAATAGTGAGTGTAATAAGTATAGTAATTGTCGTTCTGTCGATCATATAAGCATAATATGGCTAATAATATGAGTTAGTTTGATAATAATAAGAGTAATAAGTATAGTAATTGCGTTCTATCGATCACATAAGCATAATATGGCTAATAATATGAGTTAGATTGATAATAGTGAGTGAAATAAGTATAGTAATTGTCGTTCTATCGATCATATAAGCATAATATGGTTAATAATATGAGTTAGATTGATAATAGTGAGTGTAATAAGTATAGCAATTGTCGTTCTGTCGATCATATAAGCATAAAATGGCTATTAATATGGGTTAGATTGATAATAATAAGAGTAATAAGTATAGTAATTGTCGTTCTATCGATCATTTAAGCATAATATGGCTTATAATATGAGTTAGGTTGATAAAAATAAGAATAATAATTATAGTAATTGTCGTTCTATCGATCATATAAGCATAATATGGCTAATAATATAAGTTAGATTGATAATAGTAAGAGTAATAAGTATAGTAAATGTCGTGCTATCGATCATATCTGCATAATATGGTTAATAATATGAGTTACATTGATAATAGTGAGTGGAATAAGTATAGTAATTGTCGTTCTATCGATCATATTAGCATAATATGGTTAATAATATGAGTTACATTGATAATAGTGAGTGGAATAAGTATAGTAATTGTCGTTCTATCGATCATATTAGCATAATATGGTTAATAATATGAGTTATATTGATAATAATAAGAGTAATAAGTATAGTAATTGTCGTTCTATCGATCACATAAGCATAATATGGCTAACAATATGAGTTAGATTGATAATAATAATAGTAATAAGTATAGTAATTATCGTTCTATCGATCACATGAGCATAATATGGCTAATAATATGAGTTAGATTGATAATAATAAGACTAATAAGTATAGTAATTGTCGTTCTATCGATCATATAAGCATAATATGGGTAATAGTATGAGTTAGATTGATAATAATAAGAGTAGTGGGTATAGTAATTGTCGTTCTATCGATCATATAAGCATGATATGGCTAATAATATGAGTTAGGTTGTTAAAAATGAGAATAATAAGTATAGTAATAGTCGTTCTATCGATCATATAAGCATAATATGGCTAATAATATGAGTTAGATTGATAATAATAAGAGTAATGAGTATAGCAATTGTAGTTCTATCGATCATTTAAG
This sequence comes from Megachile rotundata, assembly GCF_050947335.1. Classification (NCBI taxonomy): domain Eukaryota; kingdom Metazoa; phylum Arthropoda; class Insecta; order Hymenoptera; family Megachilidae; genus Megachile; species Megachile rotundata. Next base: position 35,339 of record NW_027474090.1, on the reverse strand, counting down.
CATAATATGGCTAATAATATGAGTTAGGTTGTTAAAAATGAGAATAATAAGTATAGTAATAGTCGTTCTATCGATCATACCTGCATAATATGGTTAATAATTTGAGTTTGATTGATAATAGTGAGTGTAATAAGTATAGTAACTGTCGTTCTGTCGATCATATAAGCATAATATGGCTAATAATATGAGTTAGTTTGATAATAATAAGAGTTGTGGGTATAGTAATTGCCGTTCTATCGATCATATAAGCATGATATGGCTAATAATATGAGTTAGATTGATAATAATAAGAGTAATGAGTATAGCAATTGTAGTACTATCGATCATATAAGCATAATATCGCTAATAATATGAGTTACGTTGACAATAATAAGAGTAATAAGTATAGTAGTTGTCGTTCTATTGATCACATAAGCATAATATTGCTAATCATATGAGTTAGATTGATAATAACAAGAGTAGTGGGTATAGTAATTGTCGTTCTATCGATGATTTAAGCATAATATGGCTAATAATATGAGTTAGGTTGATAGAAATAAGAATACTAAGTATAGTACTTGTTGTTCCGTCGATCATATAAGCATAATATGGCTAATAATATGAGTTACGTTGACAATAATAAGAGTAATAAGTATAGTAATTGTCGTTCTATCGATCATTTAAGCATAATATGGCTAATAATATGAGTTAGGTTGATAAAAATAAGAATAATAAGTATAGTACTTGTTGTTCCATCGATCATATAAGCATAATATGGCTAATAATATGAGTTACGTTGACAATAATAAGAGTAATAAGTATAGTAATTGTCGTTCTATCGATCATATAAGCATAATATGGTTAATAATATGAGTTAGATTGATAATAGTGAGTGTAATAAGTATAGCAATTGTCGTTCTGTCGATCATATAAGCATAATATGGGTAATAATATGGGTTAGATTGATAATAATAAGAGTAGTGGGTATAGTAATTGTCGTTCGATCGATCATATAAGCATGATATGGCTAATAATATGAGTTACGTTGACAATGATAAGAGTAATAAGTATAGTAATTGTCGTTCTATCGATCATATAAGCATAATATGGCTAATAATATGAGTTAGATTGATAATAGTGAGTGTAATAAGTATAGTAATTGTCGTTCTACCGATCATATAAGCATAATATGGTTAATAATATGAGTTAGATTGATAATAGTGAGTGTAATAAGTATAGTAATTGTCGTTCTGACGATCATATAAGCATAAAATGGCTAATAATATGAGTTAGATTGATAATAATAAGAGTAATAAGTATAGTAATTGTCGTTCTATCGATCACATAAGCATAATATGGCTAACAATATGAGTTAGATTGATAATAATAAGAGTAATGAGTATAGCAATTGCAGTTCTATCGATCAGTTAAGCATAATATGGCTAATAATATGAGTTAGGTTGTTAAAAATAAGAATAATAAGTATAGTAATAGTCGTTCTATCGATCATATAAGCATAATATGGCTAATAATATGAGTTACGTTGACAATGATAAGAGTAATAAGTATAGTAATAGTCGTTCTATCGATCATATAAGCATAATATGGTTAATAATATGAGTTAGATTGATAATAGTGAGTGTAATAAGTATAGCAATTGTCGTTCTGTCGATCATATAAGCATAATATGGCTAATAATATGGGTTAGATTGATAATAATAAGAGTAATAAGTATAGTAATTGTCGTTCTATCGATCACATAAGCATAATATGGCTAATAATATGAGTTAGATTGATAATAATAAGAGTAGTGGGTATAGTAATTGTCGTTCTATCGATCATATAAGCATGATATAGCTAATAATATGAGTTAGATTGATAATAATAAGACTAATAAGTATAGTAATTGTCGTTCTATCGATCATATAAGCATAATATGGCTAATAATATGAGTTACGTTGACAATAATAAGAGTAATAAGTATAGTAGTTGTCGTTCTATTGATCACATAAGCATAATATTGCTAATCATATGAGTTAGATTGATAATAACAAGAGTAGTGGGTATAGTAATTGTCGTTCTATCGATCATTTAAGCATAATATGGCTAATAATATGAGTTAGGTTGATAAAAATAAGAATAATAAGTATAGTACTTGTTGTTCCATCGATCATATAAGCATAATATGGCTAATAATATGAGTTACGTTGACAATAATAAGAGTAATAAGTATAGTAATTGTCGTTCTATCGATCATATAAGCATAATATGGTTAATAATATGAGTTAGATTGATAATAGTGAGTGTAATAAGTATAGCAATTGTCGTTCTGTCGATCATATAAGCATAATATGGGTAATAATATGGGTTAGATTGATAATAATAAGAGTAGTGGGTATAGTAATTGTCGTTCGATCGATCATATAAGCATGATATGGCTAATAATATGAGTTACGTTGACAATGATAAGAGTAATAAGTATAGTAATTGTCGTTCTATCGATCATATAAGCATAATATGGCTAATAATATTAGTTAGATAGATAATAATAAGAGAAATAAGTATAGTAATTGTCGTTCTACCGATCATATAAGCATAATATGGTTAATAATATGAGTTAGATTGATAATAGTGAGTGTAATAAGTATAGTAATTGTCGTTCTGACGATCATATAAGCATAAAATGGCTAATAATATGAGTTAGATTGATAATAATAAGAGTAATAAGTATAGTAATTGTCGTTCTATCGATCACATAAGCATAATATGGCTAATAATATGAGTTAGATTGATAATAGTGAGTGTAATAAGTATAGTAATTATGGTTCTATTGCTCATATAAGCATAATATGGTTAATAATATAAGTTAGATTGATAATAGTAAGAGTAATAAGTATAGTAAATGTCGTGCTATCGATCATATCTGCATAATATGGTTAATAATATGAATTTGATTGATAATAGTGAGTGTAATAAGTATAGTAATTGTCGTTCTGTCGATCATATAAGCATAATATGGCTAATAATATGAGTTAGTTTGATAATAATAAGAGTAATAAGTATAGTAATTGCGTTCTATCGATCACATAAGCATAATATGGCTAATAATATGAGTTAGATTGATAATAGTGAGTGAAATAAGTATAGTAATTGTCGTTCTATCGATCATATAAGCATAATATGGTTAATAATATGAGTTAGATTGATAATAGTGAGTGTAATAAGTATAGCAATTGTCGTTCTGTCGATCATATAAGCATAAAATGGCTATTAATATGGGTTAGATTGATAATAATAAGAGTAATAAGTATAGTAATTGTCGTTCTATCGATCATTTAAGCATAATATGGCTAATAATATGAGTTAGGTTGATAAAAATAAGAATAATAATTATAGTAATTGTCGTTCTATCGATCATATAAGCATAATATGGCTAATAATATAAGTTAGATTGATAATAGTAAGAGTAATAAGTATAGTAAATGTCGTGCTATCGATCATATCTGCATAATATGGTTAATAATATGAGTTACATTGATAATAGTGAGTGGAATAAGTATAGTAATTGTCGTTCTATCGATCATATTAGCATAATATGGTTAATAATATGAGTTACATTGATAATAGTGAGTGGAATAAGTATAGTAATTGTCGTTCTATCGATCATATTAGCATAATATGGTTAATAATATGAGTTATATTGATAATAATAAGAGTAATAAGTATAGTAATTGTCGTTCTATCGATCACATAAGCATAATATGGCTAACAATATGAGTTAGATTGATAATAATAATAGTAATAAGTATAGTAATTATCGTTCTATCGATCACATGAGCATAATATGGCTAATAATATGAGTTAGATTGATAATAATAAGACTAATAAGTATAGTAATTGTCGTTCTATCGATCATATAAGCATAATATGGGTAATAGTATGAGTTAGATTGATAATAATAAGAGTAGTGGGTATAGTAATTGTCGTTCTATCGATCATATAAGCATGATATGGCTAATAATATGAGTTAGGTTGTTAAAAATGAGAATAATAAGTATAGTAATAGTCGTTCTATCGATCATATAAGCATAATATGGCTAATAATATGAGTTAGATTGATAATAATAAGAGTAATGAGTATAGCAATTGTAGTTCTATCGATCATTTAAGCATAATATGGCTAATAATATGAGTTAGGTTGTTAAAAATGAGAATAATAAGTATAGTAATAGTCGTTCTATCGATCATACCTGCATAATATGGTTAATAATTTGAGTTTGATTGATAATAGTGAGTGTAATAAGTATAGTAACTGTCGTTCTGTCGATCATATAAGCATAATATGGCTAATAATATGAGTTAGTTTGATAATAATAAGAGTTGTGGGTATAGTAATTGCCGTTCTATCGATCATATAAGCATGATATGGCTAATAATATGAGTTAGATTGATAATAATAAGAGTAATGAGTATAGCAATTGTAGTACTATCGATCATTTAAGCATAATATGGCTAATAATATGAGTTAGGTTGTTAAAAATGAGAATAATAAGTATAGTAATAGTCGTTCTATCGATCATATAAGCATAATATGGCTAATAATATGAGTTATGTTGACAATGATAAGAGTAATAAGTATAGTAATTGTCGTTCTATCGATCATATAAGCATAATATGGTTAATAATATGAGTTAGATTGATAATAGTGAGTGTAATAAGTATAGCAATTGTCGTTCTGTCGATCATATAAGCATAATATGGCTAATAATATGGGTTAGATTGATAATAATAAGAGTAGTGGGTATAGTAATTGTCGTTCGATCGATCATATAAGCATGATATGGCTAATAATATGAGTTACGTTGACAATGATAAGAGTAATAAGTATAGTAATTGTCGTTCTATCGATCATATAAGCATAATATGGCTAATAATATGAGTTAGATTGATAATAGTGAGTGTAATAAGTATAGTAATTGTCGTTCTACCGATCATATAAGCATAATATGGTTAATAATATGAGTTAGATTGATAATAGTGAGTGTAATAAGTATAGTAATTGTCGTTCTGACGATCATATAAGCATAAAATGGCTAATAATATGAGTTAGATTGATAATAATAAGAGTAATAAGTATAGTAATTGTCGTTCTATCGATCACATAAGCATAATATGGCTAACAATATGAGTTAGATTGATAATAATAAGAGTAATGAGTATAGCAATTGCAGTTCTATCGATCAGTTAAGCATAATATGGCTAATAATATGAGTTAGGTTGTTAAAAATAAGAATAATAAGTATAGTAATAGTCGTTCTATCGATCATATAAGCATAATATGGCTAATAATATGAGTTACGTTGACAATGATAAGAGTAATAAGTATAGTAATAGTCGTTCTATCGATCATATAAGCATAATATGGTTAATAATATGAGTTAGATTGATAATAGTGAGTGTAATAAGTATAGCAATTGTCGTTCTGTCGATCATATAAGCATAATATGGCTAATAATATGGGTTAGATTGATAATAATAAGAGTAATAAGTATAGTAATTGTCGTTCTATCGATCACATAAGCATAATATGGCTAATAATATGAGTTAGATTGATAATAATAAGAGTAGTGGGTATAGTAATTGTCGTTCTATCGATCATATAAGCATGATATAGCTAATAATATGAGTTAGATTGATAATAATAAGACTAATAAGTATAGTAATTGTCGTTCTATCGATCATATAAGCATAATATGGCTAATAATATGAGTTACGTTGACAATAATAAGAGTAATAAGTATAGTAGTTGTCGTTCTATTGATCACATAAGCATAATATTGCTAATCATATGAGTTAGATTGATAATAACAAGAGTAGTGGGTATAGTAATTGTCGTTCTATCGATCATTTAAGCATAATATGGCTAATAATATGAGTTAGGTTGATAGAAATAAGAATACTAAGTATAGTACTTGTTGTTCCGTCGATCATATAAGCATAATATGGCTAATAATATGAGTTACGTTGACAATAATAAGAGTAATAAGTATAGTAATTGTCGTTCTATCGATCATTTAAGCATAATATGGCTAATAATATGAGTTAGGTTGATAAAAATAAGAATAATAAGTATAGTACTTGTTGTTCCATCGATCATATAAGCATAATATGGCTAATAATATGAGTTACGTTGACAATAATAAGAGTAATAAGTATAGTAATTGTCGTTCTATCGATCATATAAGCATAATATGGTTAATAATATGAGTTAGATTGATAATAGTGAGTGTAATAAGTATAGCAATTGTCGTTCTGTCGATCATATAAGCATAATATGGGTAATAATATGGGTTAGATTGATAATAATAAGAGTAGTGGGTATAGTAATTGTCGTTCGATCGATCATATAAGCATGATATGGCTAATAATATGAGTTACGTTGACAATGATAAGAGTAATAAGTATAGTAATTGTCGTTCTATCGATCATATAAGCATAATATGGCTAATAATATTAGTTAGATAGATAATAATAAGAGAAATAAGTATAGTAATTGTCGTTCTACCGATCATATAAGCATAATATGGTTAATAATATGAGTTAGATTGATAATAGTGAGTGTAATAAGTATAGTAATTGTCGTTCTGACGATCATATAAGCATAAAATGGCTAATAATATGAGTTAGATTGATAATAATAAGAGTAATAAGTATAGTAATTGTCGTTCTATCGATCACATAAGCATAATATGGCTAATAATATGAGTTAGATTGATAATAGTGAGTGTAATAAGTATAGTAATTATGGTTCTATTGCTCATATAAGCATAATATGGTTAATAATATAAGTTAGATTGATAATAGTAAGAGTAATAAGTATAGTAAATGTCGTGCTATCGATCATATCTGCATAATATGGTTAATAATATGAATTTGATTGATAATAGTGAGTGTAATAAGTATAGTAATTGTCGTTCTGTCGATCATATAAGCATAATATGGCTAATAATATGAGTTAGTTTGATAATAATAAGAGTAATAAGTATAGTAATTGCGTTCTATCGATCACATAAGCATAATATGGCTAATAATATGAGTTAGATTGATAATAGTGAGTGAAATAAGTATAGTAATTGTCGTTCTATCGATCATATAAGCATAATATGGTTAATAATATGAGTTAGATTGATAATAGTGAGTGTAATAAGTATAGCAATTGTCGTTCTGTCGATCATATAAGCATAAAATGGCTATTAATATGGGTTAGATTGATAATAATAAGAGTAATAAGTATAGTAATTGTCGTTCTATCGATCATTTAAGCATAATATGGCTAATAATATGAGTTAGGTTGATAAAAATAAGAATAATAATTATAGTAATTGTCGTTCTATCGATCATATAAGCATAATATGGCTAATAATATAAGTTAGATTGATAATAGTAAGAGTAATAAGTATAGTAAATGTCGTGCTATCGATCATATCTGCATAATATGGTTAATAATATGAGTTACATTGATAATAGTGAGTGGAATAAGTATAGTAATTGTCGTTCTATCGATCATATTAGCATAATATGGTTAATAATATGAGTTACATTGATAATAGTGAGTGGAATAAGTATAGTAATTGTCGTTCTATCGATCATATTAGCATAATATGGTTAATAATATGAGTTATATTGATAATAATAAGAGTAATAAGTATAGTAATTGTCGTTCTATCGATCACATAAGCATAATATGGCTAACAATATGAGTTAGATTGATAATAATAATAGTAATAAGTATAGTAATTATCGTTCTATCGATCACATGAGCATAATATGGCTAATAATATGAGTTAGATTGATAATAATAAGACTAATAAGTATAGTAATTGTCGTTCTATCGATCATATAAGCATAATATGGGTAATAGTATGAGTTAGATTGATAATAATAAGAGTAGTGGGTATAGTAATTGTCGTTCTATCGATCATATAAGCATGATATGGCTAATAATATGAGTTAGGTTGTTAAAAATGAGAATAATAAGTATAGTAATAGTCGTTCTATCGATCATATAAGCATAATATGGCTAATAATATGAGTTAGATTGATAATAATAAGAGTAATGAGTATAGCAATTGTAGTTCTATCGATCATTTAAGCATAATATGGCTAATAATATGAGTTAGGTTGTTAAAAATGAGAATAATAAGTATAGTAATAGTCGTTCTATCGATCATACCTGCATAATATGGTTAATAATTTGAGTTTGATTGATAATAGTGAGTGTAATAAGTATAGTAACTGTCGTTCTGTCGATCATATAAGCATAATATGGCTAATAATATGAGTTAGTTTGATAATAATAAGAGTTGTGGGTATAGTAATTGCCGTTCTATCGATCATATAAGCATGATATGGCTAATAATATGAGTTAGATTGATAATAATAAGAGTAATGAGTATAGCAATTGTAGTACTATCGATCATTTAAGCATAATATGGCTAATAATATGAGTTAGGTTGTTAAAAATGAGAATAATAAGTATAGTAATAGTCGTTCTATCGATCATATAAGCATAATATGGCTAATAATATGAGTTATGTTGACAATGATAAGAGTAATAAGTATAGTAATTGTCGTTCTATCGATCATATAAGCATAATATGGTTAATAATATGAGTTAGATTGATAATAGTGAGTGTAATAAGTATAGCAATTGTCGTTCTGTCGATCATATAAGCATAATATGGCTAATAATATTGGTTAGATTGATAATAATAAGAGTAATAAGTATAGTAATTGTCGTTCTATCGATCACATAAGCATAATATGGCTAATAATATGAGTTAGATTGATAATAATAAGAGTTGTGGGTATAGTAATTGTCGTTCTATCGATCATATAAGCATGATATGGCTAATAATATGAGTTAGATTGATAATAATAAGTGTAATGAGTATAGCAATTGTAGTTCTATCGATCATTTAAGCATAATATGGCTAATAATATGAGTTAGGTTGTTAAAAATGAGAATAATAAGTATAGTAATAGTCGTTCTATCGATCATATAAGCATAATATGGTTAATAATATGAGTTAGATTGATAATAGTGAGTTTAATAAGTATAGCAATTGTCGTTCTGTCGATCATATAAGCATAAAATGGCTAATAATATGGGTTAGATTGATAATAATAAGAGTAATAAGTATAGTAATTGTCGTTCTATCGATCATTTAAGCATAATATGGCTAATAATATGAGTTAGGTTGATAAAAATAAGAATAATAAGTATAGTAATTGTCGTTCTATCGATCATATAAGCATAATATGGCTAATAATATAAGTTAGATTGATAATAGTAAGAGTAATAAGTATAGTAAATGTCGTGCTATCGATCATATCTGCATAATATGGTTAATAATATGAGTTACATTGATAATAGTGAGTGGAATAAGTATAGTAATTGTCGTTCTATCGATCATATTAGCATAATATGGTTAATAATATGAGTTACATTGATAATAGTGAGTGGAATAAGTATAGTAATTGTCGTTCTATCGATCATATTAGCATAATATGGTTAATAATAAGAGTTATATTGATAATAATAAGAGTAATAAGTATAGTAATTGTCGTTCTATCGATCACATAAGCATAATATGGCTAACAATATGAGTTAGATTGATAATAATAATAGTAATAAGTATAGTAATTATCGTTCTATCGATCACATGAGCATAATATGGCTAATAATATGAGTTAGATTGATAATAATAAGACTAATAAGTATAGTAATAGTCGTTCTATCGATCATATAAGCATAATATGGCTAATAATATGAGTTAGATTGATAATAATAAGAGTAATGAGTATAGCAATTGTAGTTCTATCGATCATTTAAGCATAATATGGCTAATAATATGAGTTAGGTTGTTAAAAATGAGAATAATAAGTATAGTAATAGTCGTTCTATCGATCATATAAGCATAATATGGCTAATAATATGAGTTACGTTGACAATGATAAGAGTAATAAGTATAGTAATTGTCGTTCTATCGATCATATAAGCATAATATGGTTAATAATATGAGTTAGATTGATAATAGTGAGTGTAATAAGTATAGCAATTGTCGTTCTGTCGATCATATAAGCATAATATGGCTAATAATATGGGTTAGATTGATAATAATAAGAGTAATAAGTATAGTAATTGTCGTTCTATCGATCACATAAGCATAATATGGCTAATAATATGAGTTAGATTGATAATAATAAGAGTAGTGGGTATAGTAATTGTCGTTCTATCGATCATATAAGCATAATATAGCTAATAATATGAGTTAGATTGATAATAATAAGACTAATAAGTGTAGTAATTGTCGTTCTATCGATCATATAAGCATAATATGGCTAATAATATGAGTTACGTTGACAATAATAAGAGTAATAAGTATAGTAGTTGTCGTTCTATTGATCACATAAGCATAATATTGCTAATCATATGAGTTAGATTGATAATAACAAGAGTAGTGGGTATAGTAATTGTCGTTCTATCGATCATTTAAGCATAATATGGCTAATAATATGAGTTAGGTTGATAAAAATAAGAATACTAAGTATAGTACTTGTTGTTCCATCGATCATATAAGCATAATATGGCTAATAATATGAGTTACGTTGACAATAATAATAGTAATAAGTATAGTAATTGTCGTTCTATCGATCATTTAAGCAAAATATGGCTAATAATATGAGTTACGTTGACAATAATAAGAGTAATAAGTATAGTAATTGTCGTTCTATCGATCATATAAGCATAATATGGCTAATAATATGGGTTAGATTGATAATAATAAGAGTAATAAGTATAGTAATTGTCGTTCTATCGATCACATAAGTATAACATGGCTAATAATATGAGTTAGATTGATAATAATAAGAGTAGTGGGTATAGTAATTGTCGTTCTATCGATCATATAAGCATAATATGGCTAATAATATGAGTTAGTTTGATAATAATAAGAGTTGTGGGTATAGTAATTGTCGTTCTATCGATCATATAAGCATGATATGGCTAATAATATGAGTTATATTGATAATAATAAGAGTAATGAGTATAGCAATTGTAGTTCTATCGATCATTTAAGCATAATATGGCTAATAATATGAGTTAGGTTGTTAAAAATGAGAATAATAAGTATAGTAATAGTCGTTCTATCGATCATATAAGCATAATATGGCTAATAATATGAGTTACGTTGACAATGATAAGAGTAATAAGTATAGTAATTGTCGTTCTATCGATCATATAAGCATAATATGGTTAATAATATGAGTTAGATTGATAATAGTGAGTGTAATAAGTATAGCAATTGTCGTTCTGTCGATCATATAAGCATAATATGGCTAATAATATGGGTTAGATTGATAATAATAAGAGTAATAAGTATAGTAATTGTCGTTCTATCGATCACATAAGCATAATATGGCTAATAATATGAGTTAGATTGATAATAATAAGAGTTGTGGGTATAGTAATTGTCGTTCTGTCGATCATATAAGCATAATATGGCTAATCATATGAGTTAGAACGATAATAACAAGAGTAGTGGGTATAGTAATTGTCGTTCTATCGATCATTTAAGCATAATATGGCTAATAATATGAGTTAGGTTGATAAAAATAAGAATAATGAGTATAGTAATTGTCGTTCTATCGATCATATAAGCATAATATGGCTAATAATATGAGTTACGTTGACCATAATAAGAGTAATAAGTATAGTAATTGTCGTTCTATCGATCATATAAGCATAATATGGTTAATAATATGTGTTAGATTGATAATAGTGAGTGTAATAAGTATAGTAATTGTCCTTCTGTCGACCATATAAGCATAATATGGCTAATAATATGCGTTAGATTGATAATAATAAGAGTAATAAGTATAGCAATTGTCGTTCTATCGATCATTTAAGCATAATATGGCTAATAATATGAGTCAGGTTGATAAAAATAAGAATAATAAGTATAGTAATTGTCGTTCTACCGATCATATAAGCATAATATGGTTAATAATATGAGTTAGATTGATAATAGTGAGTGTAATAAGTATAGTAATTGTCGTTCTGACGATCATATAAGCATAAAATGGCTAATAATATGAGTTAGATTGATAATAATAAGAGTAATAAGTATAGTAATTGTCGTTCTATCGATCACATAAGCATAATATGGCTAACAATATGAGTTAGATTGATAATAATAAGAGTAATGAGTATAGCAATTGCAGTTCTATCGATCAGTTAAGCATAATATGGCTAATAATATGAGTTAGGTTGTTAAAAATAAGAATAATAAGTATAGTAATAGTCGTTCTATCGATCATATAAGCATAATATGGCTAATAATATGAGTTACGTTGACAATGATAAGAGTAATAAGTATAGTAATAGTCGTTCTATCAATCATATAAGCATAATATGGTTAATAATATGAGTTAGATTGATAATAGTGAGTGTAATAAGTATAGCAATTGTCGTTCTGTCGATCATATAAGCATAATATGGCTAATAATATGGGTTAGATTGATAATAATAAGAGTAATAAGTATAGTAATTGTCGTTCTATCGATCACATAAGCATAATATGGCTAATAATATGAGTTAGATTGATAATAATAAGAGTAGTGGGTATAGTAATTGTCGTTCTATCGATCATATAAGCATAATATAGCTAATAATATGAGTTAGATTGATAATAATAAGACTAATAAGTATAGTAATTGTCGTTCTATCGATCATATAAGCATAATATGGCTAATAATATGAGTTACGTTGACAATAATAAGAGTAATAAGTATAGTAGTTGTCGTTCTATTGATCACATAAGCATAATATTGCTAATCATATGAGTTAGATTGATAATAACAAGAGTAGTGGGTATAGTAATTGTCGTTCTATCGATGATTTAAGCATAATATGGCTAATAATATGAGTTAGGTTGATAGAAATAAGAATACTAAGTATAGTACTTGTTGTTCCGTCGATCATATAAGCATAATATGGCTAATAATATGAGTTACGTTGACAATAATAAGAGTAATAAGTATAGTAATTGTCGTTCTATCGATCATTTAAGCATAATATGGCTAATAATATGAGTTAGGTTGATAAAAATAAGAATAATAAGTATAGTACTTGTTGTTCCATCGATCATATAAGCATAATATGGCTAATAATATGAGTTACGTTGACAATAATAAGAGTAATAAGTATAGTAATTGTCGTTCTATCGATCATATAAGCATAATATGGTTAATAATATGAGTTAGATTGATAATAGTGAGTGTAATAAGTATAGCAATTGTCGTTCTGTCGATCATATAAGCATAATATGGGTAATAATATGGGTTAGATTGATAATAATAAGAGTAGTGGGTATAGTAATTGTCGTTCGATCGATCATATAAGCATGATATGGCTAATAATATGAGTTACGTTGACAATGATAAGAGTAATAAGTATAGTAATTGTCGTTCTATCGATCATATAAGCATAATATGGCTAATAATATGAGTTAGATTGATAATAGTGAGTGTAATAAGTATAGTAATTGTCGTTCTACCGATCATATAAGCATAATATGGTTAATAATATGAGTTAGATTGATAATAGTGAGTGTAATAAGTATAGTAATTGTCGTTCTGACGATCATATAAGCATAAAATGGCTAATAATATGAGTTAGATTGATAATAATAAGAGTAATAAGTATAGTAATTGTCGTTCTATCGATCACATAAGCATAATATGGCTAACAATATGAGTTAGATTGATAATAATAAGAGTAATGAGTATAGCAATTGCAGTTCTATCGATCAGTTAAGCATAATATGGCTAATAATATGAGTTAGGTTGTTAAAAATAAGAATAATAAGTATAGTAATAGTCGTTCTATCGATCATATAAGCATAATATGGCTAATAATATGAGTTACGTTGACAATGATAAGAGTAATAAGTATAGTAATAGTCGTTCTATCGATCATATAAGCATAATATGGTTAATAATATGAGTTAGATTGATAATAGTGAGTGTAATAAGTATAGCAATTGTCGTTCTGTCGATCATATAAGCATAATATGGCTAATAATATGGGTTAGATTGATAATAATAAGAGTAATAAGTATAGTAATTGTCGTTCTATCGATCACATAAGCATAATATGGCTAATAATATGAGTTAGATTGATAATAATAAGAGTAGTGGGTATAGTAATTGTCGTTCTATCGATCATATAAGCATGATATAGCTAATAATATGAGTTAGATTGATAATAATAAGACTAATAAGTATAGTAATTGTCGTTCTATCGATCATATAAGCATAATATGGCTAATAATATGAGTTACGTTGACAATAATAAGAGTAATAAGTATAGTAGTTGTCGTTCTATTGATCACATAAGCATAATATTGCTAATCATATGAGTTAGATTGATAATAACAAGAGTAGTGGGTATAGTAATTGTCGTTCTATCGATCATTTAAGCATAATATGGCTAATAATATGAGTTAGGTTGATAGAAATAAGAATACTAAGTATAGTACTTGTTGTTCCGTCGATCATATAAGCATAATATGGCTAATAATATGAGTTACGTTGACAATAATAAGAGTAATAAGTATAGTAATTGTCGTTCTATCGATCATTTAAGCATAATATGGCTAATAATATGAGTTAGGTTGATAAAAATAAGAATAATAAGTATAGTACTTGTTGTTCCATCGATCATATAAGCATAATATGGCTAATAATATGAGTTACGTTGACAATAATAAGAGTAATAAGTATAGTAATTGTCGTTCTATCGATCATATAAGCATAATATGGTTAATAATATGAGTTAGATTGATAATAGTGAGTGTAATAAGTATAGCAATTGTCGTTCTGTCGATCATATAAGCATAATATGGGTAATAATATGGGTTAGATTGATAATAATAAGAGTAGTGGGTATAGTAATTGTCGTTCGATCGATCATATAAGCATGATATGGCTAATAATATGAGTTACGTTGACAATGATAAGAGTAATAAGTATAGTAATTGTCGTTCTATCGATCATATAAGCATAATATGGCTAATAATATTAGTTAGATAGATAATAATAAGAGAAATAAGTATAGTAATTGTCGTTCTACCGATCATATAAGCATAATATGGTTAATAATATGAGTTAGATTGATAATAGTGAGTGTAATAAGTATAGTAATTGTCGTTCTGACGATCATATAAGCATAAAATGGCTAATAATATGAGTTAGATTGATAATAATAAGAGTAATAAGTATAGTAATTGTCGTTCTATCGATCATTTAAGCATAATATGGCTAATAATATGAGTTAGGTTGATAAAAATAAGAATAATAAGTATAGTAATTGTCGTTCTATCGATCATATAAGCATAATATGGCTAATAATATAAGTTAGATTGATAATAGTAAGAGTAATAAGTATAGTAAATGTCGTGCTATCGATCATATCTGCATAATATGGTTAATAATATGAATTTGATTGATAATAGTGAGTGTAATAAGTATAGTAATTGTCGTTCTGTCGATCATATAAGCATAATATGGCTAATAATATGAGTTAGTTTGATAATAATAAGAGTAATAAGTATAGTAATTGCGTTCTATCGATCACATAAGCATAATATGGCTAATAATATGAGTTAGATTGATAATAGTGAGTGAAATAAGTATAGTAATTGTCGTTCTATCGATCATATTAGCATAATATGGTTAATAGTATGAGTTAGATTGATGATAGTGAGTGTAATAAGTATATTAATTGTCGTTCTGTCGATCATATAAGCATAATATGGCTAATAATATGAGTTATATTGATAATAATAAGAGTAATAAGTATAGTAATTGTCGTTCTATCGATCACATAAGCATAATATGGCTAACAATATGAGTTAGATTGATAATAATAAGAGTAATAAGTATAGTAATTATCGTTCTATCGATCACATAAGCATAATATGGCTAATAATATGAGTTAGATTGATAATAGTGAGTGTAATAAGTATAGTAATTATGGTGCTATTGCTCATATAAGCATAATATGGTTAATAATATGAGTTAGATTGATAATAATAAGAGTAATAAGTACAGTAATTGTCGTTCTATCTATCATTTAAGCATAATATGGCTAATAATATGAGTTAGGTTGATAAACATAAGAATAATAAATATAGTAATTGTTGTTCTATCGATCATATAAGCATAATATGGCTAATAATATGAGTTACGTTGACAATAATAAGAGTAATAAGTATAGTAATTGTCGTTCTATTGATCACATAAGCATAATATGGCTAATCATATGAGTTAGAACGATAATAACAAGAGTAGTGGGTATAGTAATTGTCGTTCTATCGATCATTTAAGCATAATATGGCTAATAATATGAGTTAGGTTAATAAAAATAAGAATAATAAGTATAGTAATTGTCGTTCTATCGATCATATAAGCATAATATGGCTAATAATATGAGTTACGTTGACCATAATAAGAGTAATAAGTATAGTAATTGTCGTTCTATCGATCATATAAGCATAATATGGCTAATAATATTAGTTAGATAGATAATAATAAGAGAAATAAGTATAGTAATTGTCGTTCTACCGATCATATAAGCATAATATGGTTAATAATATGAGTTAGATTGATAATAGTGAGTGTAATAAGTATAGTAATTGTCGTTCTGACGATCATATAAGCATAATATGGATAATAATATGAGTTAGATTGATAATAGTGAGTGTAATAAGTATAGTAATTGTCGTTCTGTCGATCATATAAGCATAATATGGCTAATAATATGAGTTCACGTTGACCATAATAAGAGTAATAAGTATAGTAATTGTCGTTCTGTCGATCACATAAGAATAATATGGCTAATAATATGAGTTAGATTGATAATAATAAGAGTTGTGGGTATAGTAATTGTCGTTCTATCGATCATATAAGCATAATATGGCTAATAATATGAGTTAGATTGATAATAACAAGACTAATAAGTATAGTAATTGTCGTTCTATCGATCATATAAGCATAATATGGCTAATAATATGAGTTACGTTGACAATAATAAGAGTAATATGTATAGTAATTGTCGTTCTCTCGATCACATAAGCATAAAATGGCTAATAATGTGAGTTAGATTGATAATAATAAGAGTAAAGAGTATAGTAATTGTAGTTCTATCGATCATATCTGCATAATATGGCTAATAATATGAGTTAGATTGATAATAGTAAGAGTAATAAGTATAGTAATTGTCGTCCTATCGATCATATCTGCATAATATGGTTAATAATATGAGTTAGATTGATAATAGTGAGTGTAATAAGTATAGTAATTTTCGTTCTATCGATCACATAAGCATAATATGGCTAATAATATGAGTTAGATTGATAATAATAAGAGTTGTGGGTATAGTAATTGTCGTTCTATCGATCATATAAGCATAATATGGCTAATAATATGAGTTAGATTGATAATATTAAGACTAAAAAGTATAGTAATTGTCGTTCTATCGATCATATAAGCATAATATGGCTAATAATATGAGTTACGTTGACAATAATAAGAGTAATAAGTATAGTAATTGTCGTTCGATTGATCACATAAGCATAATATGGCTAATCATATGAGTTAGATCGATAATAACAAGAGTAGTGGGTATAGTAATTGTCGTTCTATCGATCATTTAAGCATAATATGGCTAATAGTATGAGTTAGGTTGATAAAAATAAGAATAATAAGTATAGCAATTGTCGTTCTATCGATCATATAAGCATAATATGGCTAAAATTATGAGTTACGTTGACCATAATAAGAGTAATAAGTATAGTAATTGTCGTTCTATCGATCATATAAGCATAATATGGATAATAATATGAGTTAGATTGATAATAGTGAGTGTAATAAGTATAGTAATTGTCGTTCTGTCGATCACATAAGCATAATATGGCTAATAATATGAGTTAGATTGATAATAGTGAGTGAAATAAGTATAGTAATTGTCGTTCTATCGATCATATTAGCATAATATGGTTAATAGTATGAGTTAGATTGATGATAGTGAGTGTAATAAGTATATTAATTGTCGTTCTGTCGATCATATAAGCATAATATGGCTAATAATATGAGTTATATTGATAATAATAAGAGTAATAAGTATAGTAATTGTCGTTCTATCGATCACATAAGCATAATATGGCTAACAATATGAGTTAGATTGATAATAATAAGAGTAACAAGTATAGTAATTATCGTTCTATCGATCACATAAGCATAATATGGCTAATAATATGAGTTAGATTGATAATAGTGAGTGTAATAAGTATAGTAATTATGGTGCTATTGCTCATATAAGCATAATATGGTTAATAATATGAGTTAGATTGATAATAATAAGAGTAATAAGTACAGTAATTGTCGTTCTATCTATCATTTAAGCATAATATGGCTAATAATATGAGTTAGGTTGATAAACATAAGAATAATAAATATAGTAATTGTTGTTCTATCGATCATATAAGCATAATATGGCTAATAATATGAGTTACGTTGACAATAATAAGAGTAATAAGTATAGTAATTGTCGTTCTATTGATCACATAAGCATAATATGGCTAATCATATGAGTTAGAACGATAATAACAAGAGTAGTGGGTATAGTAATTGTCGTTCTATCGATCATTTAAGCATAATATGGCTAATAATATGAGTTAGGTTAATAAAAATAAGAATAATAAGTATAGTAATTGTCGTTCTATCGATCATATAAGCATAATATGGCTAATAATATGAGTTACGTTGACCATAATAAGAGTAATAAGTATAGTAATTGTCGTTCTATCGATCATATAAGCATAATATGGCTAATAATATTAGTTAGATAGATAATAATAAGAGAAATAAGTATAGTAATTGTCGTTCTACCGATCATATAAGCATAATATGGTTAATAATATGAGTTAGATTGATAATAGTGAGTGTAATAAGTATAGTAATTGTCGTTCTGACGATCATATAAGCATAATATGGATAATAATATGAGTTAGATTGATAATAGTGAGTGTAATAAGTATAGTAATTGTCGTTCTGTCGATCATATAAGCATAATATGGCTAATAATATGAGTTCACGTTGACCATAATAAGAGTAATAAGTATAGTAATTGTCGTTCTGTCGATCACATAAGAATAATATGGCTAATAATATGAGTTAGATTGATAATAATAAGAGTTGTGGGTATAGTAATTGTCGTTCTATCGATCATATAAGCATAATATGGCTAATAATATGAGTTAGATTGATAATAACAAGACTAATAAGTATAGTAATTGTCGTTCTATCGATCATATAAGCATAATATGGCTAATAATATGAGTTACGTTGACAATAATAAGAGTAATATGTATAGTAATTGTCGTTCTATCGATCATATAAGCATAATATGGTTAATAATATGAGTTAGATTGATAATAGTGAGTGTAATAAGTATAGTAACTGTCGTTCTGTCGATCATATCTGCATAATATGGTTAATAATATGAGTTAGATTGATAATAGTGAGTGTAATAAGTATAGTAATTATGGTTCTATTGCTCATATAAGCATAATATGGTTAATAATATGAGGTAGATTGACAACAATAAGAGTAATAAGTATAGTAATTGTCGTTCTCTCGATCACATAAGCATAAAATGGCTAATAATGTGAGTTAGATTGATAATAATAAGAGTAAAGAGTATAGTAATTGTAGTTCTATCGATCATATCTGCATAATATGGCTAATAATATGAGTTAGATTGATAATAGTAAGAGTAATAAGTATAGTAATTGTCGTCCTATCGATCATATCTGCATAATATGGTTAATAATATGAGTTAGATTGATAATAGTGAGTGTAATAAGTATAGTAATTTTCGTTCTATCGATCACATAAGCATAATATGGCTAATAATATGAGTTAGATTGATAATAATAAGAGTTGTGGGTATAGTAATTGTCGTTCTATCGATCATATAAGCATAATATGGCTAATAATATGAGTTAGATTGATAATATTAAGACTAAAAAGTATAGTAATTGTCGTTCTATCGATCATATAAGCATAATATGGCTAATAATATGAGTTACGTTGACAATAATAAGAGTAATAAGTATAGTAATTGTCGTTCGATTGATCACATAAGCATAATATGGCTAATCATATGAGTTAGATCGATAATAACAAGAGTAGTGGGTATAGTAATTGTCGTTCTATCGATCATTTAAGCATAATATGGCTAATAGTATGAGTTAGGTTGATAAAAATAAGAATAATAAGTATAGCAATTGTCGTTCTATCGATCATATAAGCATAATATGGCTAAAATTATGAGTTACGTTGACCATAATAAGAGTAATAAGTATAGTAATTGTCGTTCTATCGATCATATAAGCATAATATGGATAATAATATGAGTTAGATTGATAATAGTGAGTGTAATAAGTATAGTAATTGTCGTTCTGTCGATCATATAAGCATAATATGGCTAATAATATGAGTCACGTTGACCATAATAAGAGTAATAAGTATAGTAATTGTCGTTCTATCGATCATATAAGCATAATATGGATAATAATATGAGTTAGATTGATAATAGTAAGAGTAATAAGTATAGTAATTGTCGTCCTATCGATCATATCTGCATAATATGGTTAATAATATGAGTTAGATTGATGATAGTGAGTGTAATAAGTATATTAATTGTCGTTCTGTCGATCATATAAGCATAATATGGCTAATAATATGAGTTAGGTTGATAAACATAAGAATAATAAATATAGTAATTGTCGTTCTATCGATCATATAAGCATAATATGGCTAATAATATGAGTTACGTTGACAATAATAAGAGTAATAAGTATAGTATTTGTCGTTCTATTGATCACATAAGCATAATATGGCCAATCATATGAGTTAGAACGATAATAACAAGAGTAGTGGGTATAGTAATTGTCGTTCTATCGATCATTTAAGCATAATATGGCTAATAATATGAGTTACGTTGACCATAATAAGAGTAATAAGTATAGTAATTGTCCTTCTGTCGATCATATAAGCATAATATGGCTAATAATATGAGTTAGATTGATAATAATAAGAGTAATAAGTATTGTAATTGTCGTTCTATCGATCATATAAGCATAATATGGCTAATAATATGAGTTACGTTGACAATAATAAGAGTAATAAGTATAGTAATTGTCGTTCTATCGATCATATGAGCATAATATGGTTAATAATATGAGTTAGATTGATAATAGTAAGAGTAATAAGTATAGTAATTGTCGTCCTATCGATCATATCTGCATAATATGGTTAATAATATGAGTTAGATTGATGATAGTGAGTGTAATAAGTATATTAATTGTCGTTCTGTCGATCATATAAGCATAATATGGCTAATAATATGAGTTATATTTATAATAATAAGAGTAATAGGTATAGTAATTGTCGTTCTATCGATCACATAAGCATAATATGGCTAACAATATGAGTTAGATTGATAATAATAAGAGTAATAAGTATAGTAATTATCTTTCTATCGATCACATAAGCATAATATGGCTAATAATATGAGTTAGATTGATAATAGTGAGTGTAATAAGTATAGTAATTATGGTTCTATCGATCATTTAAGCATAATATGGCTAATAATATGAGTCAGGTTGATAAAAATAAGAATAATAAGTATTGTAATTGTCGTTCTGTCGATCATATAAGCATAATATGGCTAATAATATGAGTTACGTTGACAATAATAAGAGTAATAAGTATAGTAATTGTCGTTCTATCGATCATATCAGCATAATATGGTTAATAATATGAGTTAGATTGATAATAGTGAGTGTAATAAGTATAGCAATTGTCGTACTGTCGATCATATAAGCATAATATGGCTAATAATATGTGTTAGATTGATAATAATAAGAGTAATAAGTATAGTAATTGTCGTTCTATCGATCACATAAGCATAATATGGCTAGAAATATGAGTTAGATTGATAATAATAAGAGTTGTGGGTATAGTAATTGTCGTTCTATCGATCATATAAGCATAATATGGCTAATAATATTAGTTAGGTTGATAAAAATAAGAATAATAAGTATAGCAATTGTCGTTCTATCGATCATATAAGCATAATATGGCTAAAATTATGAGTTACGTTGACCATAATAAGAGTAATAAGTATAGTAATTGTCGTTCTATCGATCATATAAGCATAATATGGATAATAATATGAGTTAGATTGATAATAGTGAGTGTAATAAGTATAGTAATTGTCGTTCTGTCGATCATATAAGCATAATATGGCTAATAATATGAGTCACGTTGACCATAATAAGAGTAATAAGTATAGTAATTGTCGTTCTATCGATCATATAAGCATAATATGGATAATAATATGAGTTAGATTGATAATAGTAAGAGTAATAAGTATAGTAATTGTCGTCCTATCGATCATATCTGCATAATATGGTTAATAATATAAGTTAGATTGATGATAGTGAGTGTAATAAGTATATTAATTGTCGTTCTGTCGATCATATAAGCATAATATGGCTAATAATATGAGTTAGGTTGATAAACATAAGAATAATAAATATAGTAATTGTCGTTCTATCGATCATATAAGCATAATATGGCTAATAATATGAGTTACGTTGACAATAATAAGAGTAATAAGTATAGTATTTGTCGTTCTATTGATCACATAAGCATAATATGGCCAATCATATGAGTTAGAACGATAATAACAAGAGTAGTGGGTATAGTAATTGTCGTTCTATCGATCATTTAAGCATAATATGGCTAATAATATGAGTTATATTTATAATAATAAGAGTAATAGGTATAGTAATTGTCGTTCTATCGATCACATAAGCATAATATGGCTAACAATATGAGTTAGATTGATAATAATAAGAGTAATAAGTATAGTAATTATCTTTCTATCGATCACATAAGCATAATATGGCTAATAATATGAGTTAGATTGATAATAGTGAGTGTAATAAGTATAGTAATTATGGTTCTATCGATCATTTAAGCATAATATGGCTAATAATATGAGTCAGGTTGATAAAAATAAGAATAATAAGTATTGTAATTGTCGTTCTGTCGATCATATAAGCATAATATGGCTAATAATATGAGTTACGTTGACAATAATAAGAGTAATAAGTATAGTAATTGTCGTTCTATCGATCATATCAGCATAATATGGTTAATAATATGAGTTAGATTGATAATAGTGAGTGTAATAAGTATAGCAATTGTCGTACTGTCGATCATATAAGCATAATATGGCTAATAATATGTGTTAGATTGATAATAATAAGAGTAATAAGTATAGTAATTGTCGTTCTATCGATCACATAAGCATAATATGGCTAGAAATATGAGTTAGATTGATAATAATAAGAGTTGTGGGTATAGTAATTGTCGTTCTATCGATCATATAAGCATAATATGGCTAATAATATTAGTTAGATTGATAATAATAAGAGAAATAAGTATAGTAATTGTCGTTTTATCGATCATATCTGCATAATATGGTTAATAATTTGAGTTTGATTGGTAATAGTGAGTGTAATAAGAATAGTAATTGTCGTTCTGTCGATCATATAAGCATAATATGGCTAATAATATTAGTTAGATTGATAATAATAAGAGAAATAAGTATAGTAATTGTCGTTTTATCGATCATATCTGCATAATATGGTTAATAATTTGAGTTTGATTGGTAATAGTGAGTGTAATAAGAATAGTAATTGTCGTTCTGTCGATCATATAAGCATAATATGGCTAATAATATGAGTTCGTTTGATAATAATAAGAGTAATAAGTACAGTAATTGCGTTCTATTGATCACATAAGCATAATATGGCTAATAATATGAGTTAGATTGATAATGATAAGAGTAATATGTATAGTAATTGTCGTTCTATCGATCATATAAGCATAATACGTCTAATAATTGAGTTAGATAGATAATAATAAGAGAAATAAGTATAGTAATTGTCGTTCTACCGATCATATAAGCATAATATGGTTAATAATATGAGTTAGATTGCTAATAGTGAGTGTAATAAGTATAGTAATTGTCGCTCTGACGATCATATAAGCATAAAATGGCTAATAATATGAGTTAGATTGATAATAATAAGAGTAATAAGTATAGTAATTGTCGTTCTATCGATCATTTAAGCATAATATGGCTAATAATATGAGTTAGGTTGATAAAAATAAGAATAATAAGTATAGTAATTGTCGTTCTATCGATCATATAAGCATAATATGGCTAATAATATAAGTTAGATTGATAATAGTAAGAGTAATAAGTATAGTAAATGTCGTGCTATCGATCATATCTGCATAATATGGTTAATAATATGAGTTACATTGATAATAGTGAGTGAAATAAGTATAGTGATTGTCGTTCTATCGATCATATTAGCATAATATGGTTAATAGTATGAGTTAGATTGATGATAGTGAGTGTAATAAGTATGTTAATTGTCGTTCTGTCGATCATATAAGCATAATATGGCTAATAATATGAGTTATATTGATAATAATAAGAGTAATAAGTATAGTAATTGTCGTTCTATCGATCACATAAGCATAATATGGCTAACAATATGAGTTAGATTGATAATAATAATAGTAATAAGTATAGTAATTATCGTTCTATCGATCACATGAGCATAATATGGCTAATAATATGAGTTAGATTGATAATAATAAGACTAATAAGTATAGTAATTGTCGCTCTATCGATCATATAAGCATAATATGGGTAATAATATGAGTTACGTTGACAATGATAAGAGTAATAAGTATAGTAATTGTCGTTCTATCGATCATATAAGCATAATATGGTTAATAATATGAGTTAGATTGATAATAGTGAGTGTAATAAGTATAGTAATTGTCGTTCAGTCGATCATATAAGCATAATATGGCTAATAATATGAGTTAGATTGATAATAATAAGAGAAATAAGTATAGTAATTGTCGTTTTATCGATCATACCTGCATAATATGGTTAATAATTTGAGTTTCATTGATAATAGTGAGTGTAATAAGTATAGTAACTGTCGTTCTGTCGATCATATAAGCATAATATGGCTAATAATATGAGTTAGTTTGATAATAATAAGAGTTGTGGGTATAGTAATTGTCGTTCTATCGATCATATAAGCATGATATGGCTAATAATATGAGTTATATTGATAATAATAAGAGTAATGAGTATAGCAATTGTAGTTCTATCGATCATTTAAGCATAATATGGCTAATAATATGAGTTAGGTTGTTAAAAATGACAATAATAAGTATAGTAATAGTCGTTCTATCGATCATATAAGCATAATATGGCTAATAATATGAGTTACGTTGACAATGATAAGAGTAATAAGTATAGTAATTGTCGTTCTATCGATCATATAAGCATAATATGGTTAATAATATGAGTTAGATTGATAATAGTGAGTGTAATAAGTATAGCAATTGTCGTTCTGTCGATCATATAAGCATAATATGGCTAATAATATGGGTTAGATTGATAATAATAAGAGTAATAAGTATAGTAATTGTCGTTCTATCGATCACATAAGCATAATATGGCTAATAATATGAGTTAGATTGATAATAATAAGAGTTGTGGGTATAGTAATTGTCGTTCTATCGATCATATAAGCATAATATGGCTAAAATTATGAGTTACGTTGACCATAATAAGAGTAATAAGTATAGTAATTGTCGTTCTATCGATCATATAAGCATAATATGGATAATAATATGAGTTAGATTGATAATAGTGAGTGTAATAAGTATAGTAATTGTCGTTCTGTCGATCATATAAGCATAATATGGCTAATAATATGAGTCACGTTGACCATAATAAGAGTAATAAGTATAGTAATTGTCGTTCTATCGATCATATAAGCATAATATGGATAATAATATGAGTTAGATTGATAATAGTAAGAGTAATAAGTATAGTAATTGTCGTCCTATCGATCATATCTGCATAATATGGTTAATAATATGAGTTAGATTGATGATAGTGAGTGTAATAAGTATATTAATTGTCGTTCTGTCGATCATATAAGCATAATATGGCTAATAATATGAGTTAGGTTGATAAACATAAGAATAATAAATATAGTAATTGTCGTTCTATCGATCATATAAGCATAATATGGCTAATAATATGAGTTACGTTGACAATAATAAGAGTAATAAGTATAGTATTTGTCGTTCTATTGATCACATAAGCATAATATGGCCAATCATATGAGTTAGAACGATAATAACAAGAGTAGTGGGTATAGTAATTGTCGTTCTATCGATCATTTAAGCATAATATGGCTAATAATATGAGTTACGTTGACCATAATAAGAGTAATAAGTATAGTAATTGTCCTTCTGTCGATCATATAAGCATAATATGGCTAATAATATGAGTTAGATTGATAATAATAAGAGTAATAAGTATTGTAATTGTCGTTCTATCGATCATATATGCATAATATGGCTAATAATATGAGTTACGTTGACAATAATAAGAGTAATAAGTATAGTAATTGTCGTTCTATCGATCATATGAGCATAATATGGTTAATAATATGAGTTAGATTGATAATAGTAAGAGTAATAAGTATAGTAATTGTCGTCCTATCGATCATATCTGCATAATATGGTTAATAATATGAGTTAGATTGATGATAGTGAGTGTAATAAGTATATTAATTGTCGTTCTGTCGATCATATAAGCATAATATGGCTAATAATATGAGTTATATTTATAATAATAAGAGTAATAGGTATAGTAATTGTCGTTCTATCGATCACATAAGCATAATATGGCTAACAATATGAGTTAGATTGATAATAATAAGAGTAATAAGTATAGTAATTATCTTTCTATCGATCACATAAGCATAATATGGCTAATAATATGAGTTAGATTGATAATAGTGAGTGTAATAAGTATAGTAATTATGGTTCTATCGATCATTTAAGCATAATATGGCTAATAATATGAGTCAGGTTGATAAAAATAAGAATAATAAGTATTGTAATTGTCGTTCTGTCGATCATATAAGCATAATATGGCTAATAATATGAGTTACGTTGACAATAATAAGAGTAATAAGTATAGTAATTGTCGTTCTATCGATCATATCAGCATAATATGGTTAATAATATGAGTTAGATTGATAATAGTGAGTGTAATAAGTATAGCAATTGTCGTACTGTCGATCATATAAGCATAATATGGCTAATAATATGTGTTAGATTGATAATAATAAGAGTAATAAGTATAGTAATTGTCGTTCTATCGATCACATAAGCATAATATGGCTAGAAATATGAGTTAGATTGATAATAATAAGAGTTGTGGGTATAGTAATTGTCGTTCTATCGATCATATAAGCATAATATGGCTAATAATATTAGTTAGGTTGATAAAAATAAGAATAATAAGTATAGCAATTGTCGTTCTATCGATCATATAAGCATAATATGGCTAAAATTATGAGTTACGTTGACCATAATAAGAGTAATAAGTATAGTAATTGTCGTTCTATCGATCATATAAGCATAATATGGATAATAATATGAGTTAGATTGATAATAGTGAGTGTAATAAGTATAGTAATTGTCGTTCTGTCGATCATATAAGCATAATATGGCTAATAATATGAGTCACGTTGACCATAATAAGAGTAATAAGTATAGTAATTGTCGTTCTATCGATCATATAAGCATAATATGGATAATAATATGAGTTAGATTGATAATAGTAAGAGTAATAAGTATAGTAATTGTCGTCCTATCGATCATATCTGCATAATATGGTTAATAATATAAGTTAGATTGATGATAGTGAGTGTAATAAGTATATTAATTGTCGTTCTGTCGATCATATAAGCATAATATGGCTAATAATATGAGTTAGGTTGATAAACATAAGAATAATAAATATAGTAATTGTCGTTCTATCGATCATATAAGCATAATATGGCTAATAATATGAGTTACGTTGACAATAATAAGAGTAATAAGTATAGTATTTGTCGTTCTATTGATCACATAAGCATAATATGGCCAATCATATGAGTTAGAACGATAATAACAAGAGTAGTGGGTATAGTAATTGTCGTTCTATCGATCATTTAAGCATAATATGGCTAATAATATGAGTTATATTTATAATAATAAGAGTAATAGGTATAGTAATTGTCGTTCTATCGATCACATAAGCATAATATGGCTAACAATATGAGTTAGATTGATAATAATAAGAGTAATAAGTATAGTAATTATCTTTCTATCGATCACATAAGCATAATATGGCTAATAATATGAGTTAGATTGATAATAGTGAGTGTAATAAGTATAGTAATTATGGTTCTATCGATCATTTAAGCATAATATGGCTAATAATATGAGTCAGGTTGATAAAAATAAGAATAATAAGTATTGTAATTGTCGTTCTGTCGATCATATAAGCATAATATGGCTAATAATATGAGTTACGTTGACAATAATAAGAGTAATAAGTATAGTAATTGTCGTTCTATCGATCATATCAGCATAATATGGTTAATAATATGAGTTAGATTGATAATAGTGAGTGTAATAAGTATAGCAATTGTCGTACTGTCGATCATATAAGCATAATATGGCTAATAATATGTGTTAGATTGATAATAATAAGAGTAATAAGTATAGTAATTGTCGTTCTATCGATCACATAAGCATAATATGGCTAGAAATATGAGTTAGATTGATAATAATAAGAGTTGTGGGTATAGTAATTGTCGTTCTATCGATCATATAAGCATAATATGGCTAATAATATTAGTTAGATTGATAATAATAAGAGAAATAAGTATAGTAATTGTCGTTTTATCGATCATATCTGCATAATATGGTTAATAATTTGAGTTTGATTGGTAATAGTGAGTGTAATAAGAATAGTAATTGTCGTTCTGTCGATCATATAAGCATAATATGGCTAATAATATTAGTTAGATTGATAATAATAAGAGAAATAAGTATAGTAATTGTCGTTTTATCGATCATATCTGCATAATATGGTTAATAATTTGAGTTTGATTGGTAATAGTGAGTGTAATAAGAATAGTAATTGTCGTTCTGTCGATCATATAAGCATAATATGGCTAATAATATGAGTTCGTTTGATAATAATAAGAGTAATAAGTACAGTAATTGCGTTCTATTGATCACATAAGCATAATATGGCTAATAATATGAGTTAGATTGATAATGATAAGAGTAATATGTATAGTAATTGTCGTTCTATCGATCATATAAGCATAATACGTCTAATAATTGAGTTAGATAGATAATAATAAGAGAAATAAGTATAGTAATTGTCGTTCTACCGATCATATAAGCATAATATGGTTAATAATATGAGTTAGATTGCTAATAGTGAGTGTAATAAGTATAGTAATTGTCGCTCTGACGATCATATAAGCATAAAATGGCTAATAATATGAGTTAGATTGATAATAATAAGAGTAATAAGTATAGTAATTGTCGTTCTATCGATCATTTAAGCATAATATGGCTAATAATATGAGTTAGGTTGATAAAAATAAGAATAATAAGTATAGTAATTGTCGTTCTATCGATCATATAAGCATAATATGGCTAATAATATAAGTTAGATTGATAATAGTAAGAGTAATAAGTATAGTAAATGTCGTGCTATCGATCATATCTGCATAATATGGTTAATAATATGAGTTACATTGATAATAGTGAGTGAAATAAGTATAGTGATTGTCGTTCTATCGATCATATTAGCATAATATGGTTAATAGTATGAGTTAGATTGATGATAGTGAGTGTAATAAGTATGTTAATTGTCGTTCTGTCGATCATATAAGCATAATATGGCTAATAATATGAGTTATATTGATAATAATAAGAGTAATAAGTATAGTAATTGTCGTTCTATCGATCACATAAGCATAATATGGCTAACAATATGAGTTAGATTGATAATAATAATAGTAATAAGTATAGTAATTATCGTTCTATCGATCACATGAGCATAATATGGCTAATAATATGAGTTAGATTGATAATAATAAGACTAATAAGTATAGTAATTGTCGCTCTATCGATCATATAAGCATAATATGGGTAATAATATGAGTTACGTTGACAATGATAAGAGTAATAAGTATAGTAATTGTCGTTCTATCGATCATATAAGCATAATATGGTTAATAATATGAGTTAGATTGATAATAGTGAGTGTAATAAGTATAGTAATTGTCGTTCAGTCGATCATATAAGCATAATATGGCTAATAATATGAGTTAGATTGATAATAATAAGAGAAATAAGTATAGTAATTGTCGTTTTATCGATCATACCTGCATAATATGGTTAATAATTTGAGTTTCATTGATAATAGTGAGTGTAATAAGTATAGTAACTGTCGTTCTGTCGATCATATAAGCATAATATGGCTAATAATATGAGTTAGTTTGATAATAATAAGAGTTGTGGGTATAGTAATTGTCGTTCTATCGATCATATAAGCATGATATGGCTAATAATATGAGTTATATTGATAATAATAAGAGTAATGAGTATAGCAATTGTAGTTCTATCGATCATTTAAGCATAATATGGCTAATAATATGAGTTAGGTTGTTAAAAATGACAATAATAAGTATAGTAATAGTCGTTCTATCGATCATATAAGCATAATATGGCTAATAATATGAGTTACGTTGACAATGATAAGAGTAATAAGTATAGTAATTGTCGTTCTATCGATCATATAAGCATAATATGGTTAATAATATGAGTTAGATTGATAATAGTGAGTGTAATAAGTATAGCAATTGTCGTTCTGTCGATCATATAAGCATAATATGGCTAATAATATGGGTTAGATTGATAATAATAAGAGTAATAAGTATAGTAATTGTCGTTCTATCGATCACATAAGCATAATATGGCTAATAATATGAGTTAGATTGATAATAATAAGAGTTGTGGGTATAGTAATTGTCGTTCTATCGATCATATAAGCATAATATGGTTAATAATATGAGTTAGATTGATGATAGTGAGTGTAATAAGTATAGTAATTGTCGTTCTGTCGATCATATAAGCATAATATGGCTAATCATATGAGTTAGAACGATAATAACAAGAGTAGTGGGTATAGTAATTGTCGTTCTATCGATCATTTAAGCATAATATGGCTAATAATATGAGTTAGGTTGATAAAAATAAGAATAATAAGTATAGTAATTGTCGTTCTATTGATCACATAAGCATAATATGGCTAATCATATGAGTTAGAACGATAATAACAAGAGTAGTGGGTATAGTAATTGTCGTTCTATCGATCATTTAAGCATAATATGGCTAATAATATGAGTTAGGTTGATAAAAATAAGAATAATAAGTATAGTAATTGTCGTTCTATCGATCATATAAGCATAATATGGCTAATAATATGAGTTACGTTGACCATAATAAGAGTAATAAGTATAGTAATTGTTGTTCTATCGATCATATAAGCATAATATGGTTAATAATATGAGATAGATTGATAATAGTGAGTGTAATAAGTATAGTAATTGTCCTTCTGTCGATCATATAAGCGTAATATGGCTAATAATATGAGTTACGTTGACAATAATAAGAGTAATAAGTATAGTAATTGTCGTTCTATTGATCACATAAGCATAATATGGCTAATCATATGAGTTAGAACGATAATAACAAGAGTAGTGGGTATAGTAATTGTCGTTCTATCGATCATTTAAGCATAATATGGCTAATAATATGAGTTAGGTTGATAAAAATAAGAATAATAAGTATAGTAATTGTCGTTCTATCGATCATATAAGCATAATATGGCTAATAATATGAGTTACGTTGACCATAATAAGAGTAATAAGTATAGTAATTGTCGTTCTATCGATCATATAAGCATAATATGGTTAATAATATGAGTTAGATTGATAATAGTGAGTGTAATAAGTATAGTAATTGTCCTTCTGTCGATCATATAAGCATAATATGGCTAATAATATGCGTTAGATTGATAATAATAAGAGTAATAAGTATAGCAATTGTCGTTCTATCGATCATTTAAGCATAATATGGCTAATAATATGAGTCAGGTTGATAAAAATAAGAATAATAAGTATTGTAATTGTCGGTCTATCGATCATATAAGTATAATATGGCTAATAATATGAGTTACGTTCACAATAATAAGAGTAATAAGTATAGTAATTGTCGTTCTATCGATCATATAAGCATAATATGGGTAATAATATGAGTTAGATTGATAATAATAAGAGCAGTGGGTATAGTAATTGTCGTTCTATTGATCATATAAGCATGATATGGCTAATAATATGAGTTAGATTGATAATAATAAGAGTAATGAGTATAGCAATTGTAGTTCTATCGATCATTTAAGCATAATATGGCTAATAATATGAGTTAGGTTGTTAAAAATAAGAATAATAAGTATAGTAATAGTCGTTCTATCGATCATATAAGCATAACATGGCTAATAATATGAGGTACGTTGACAATGATAAGAGTAATAAGTATAGTAATTGTCGTTCTATCGATCATATAAGCATAATATGGTTAATAATATGAGTTAGATTGATAATAGTGAGTGTAATAAGTATAGCAATTGTCGTTCTGTCGATCATATAAGCATAATATGGCTAATAATATGGGTTAGATTGATAATAATAAGAGTAATAAGTATAGTAATTGTCGTTCTATCGATCACATAAGCATAATATGGCTAATAATATGAGTTAGATTGATAATAATAAGAGTTGTGGGTATAGTAATTGTCGTTCTATCGATCATATAAGCATAATATGGTTAATAATATGAGTTAGATTGATGATAGTGAGTGTAATAAGTATAGTAATTGTCGTTCTGTCGATCATATAAGCATAATATGGCTAATCATATGAGTTAGAACGATAATAACAAGAGTAGTGGGTATAGTAATTGTCGTTCTATCGATCATTTAAGCATAATATGGCTAATAATATGAGTTAGGTTGATAAAAATAAGAATAATAAGTATAGTAATTGTCGTTCTATTGATCACATAAGCATAATATGGCTAATCATATGAGTTAGAACGATAATAACAAGAGTAGTGGGTATAGTAATTGTCGTTCTATCGATCATTTAAGCATAATATGGCTAATAATATGAGTTAGGTTGATAAAAATAAGAATAATAAGTATAGTAATTGTCGTTCTATCGATCATATAAGCATAATATGGCTAATAATATGAGTTACGTTGACCATAATAAGAGTAATAAGTATAGTAATTGTTGTTCTATCGATCATATAAGCATAATATGGTTAATAATATGAGATAGATTGATAATAGTGAGTGTAATAAGTATAGTAATTGTCCTTCTGTCGATCATATAAGCGTAATATGGCTAATAATATGAGTTACGTTGACAATAATAAGAGTAATAAGTATAGTAATTGTCGTTCTATTGATCACATAAGCATAATATGGCTAATCATATGAGTTAGAACGATAATAACAAGAGTAGTGGGTATAGTAATTGTCGTTCTATCGATCATTTAAGCATAATATGGCTAATAATATGAGTTAGGTTGATAAAAATAAGAATAATAAGTATAGTAATTGTCGTTCTATCGATCATATAAGCATAATATGGCTAATAATATGAGTTACGTTGACCATAATAAGAGTAATAAGTATAGTAATTGTCGTTCTATCGATCATATAAGCATAATATGGTTAATAATATGAGTTAGATTGATAATAGTGAGTGTAATAAGTATAGTAATTGTCCTTCTGTCGATCATATAAGCATAATATAGCTAATAATATGCGTTAGATTGATAATAATAAGAGTAATAAGTATAGCAATTGTCGTTCTATCGATCATTTAAGCATAATATGGCTAATAATATGAGTCAGGTTGATAAAAATAAGAATAATAAGTATTGTAATTGTCGGTCTATCGATCATATAAGTATAATATGGCTAATAATATGAGTTACGTTGACAATAATAAGAGTAATAAGTATAGTAATTGTCGTTCTATCGATCATATAAGCATAATATGGTAAATAATATGAGTTAGATTGATAATAGTGAGTGTAATAAGTGTAGCAATTGCCGTTCTGTCGATCATATAAGCATAATATGGCTAATAATATGGGTTAGATTGATAATAATAAGAGTAATAAGTATAGTAATTTTCGTTCCATCGATCACATAAGCATAATATGGCTAATAATATGAGTTAGATTGATAATAATAAGAGTTGTGGGTATAGTAATTGTCGTTCTATCGATCATATAAGCATAATATGGCTAATAATATGAGTTAGATTGATAATAATAAGACTAATAAGTATAGTAATTGTCGTTTTATCGATCATATAAGCATAATATGGCTAATAATATGAGTTACGTTCACAATAATAAGAGTAATAAGTATAGTAATTGTCGTTCTATCGATCATATAAGCATAATATGGTTAATAATATGAGTTAGATTGATAATAGTGAGTGTAATAAGTATAGTAATTGTCGTTGTGTCGATCATATAAGCATAATATGGCTAATAATATGAGTTAGATTGATAATAATAAGAGTAGTGGGTATAGTAATTGTCGTTCTATCGATCATATAAGCATAATATAGCTAATAATATGAGTTAGATTGATAATAATAAGACTAATAAGTATAGTAATTGTCGTTCTATCGATCATATAAGCATAATATGGCTAATAATATGAGTTACGTTGACAATAATAAGAGTAATATGTATAGTAATTGTCGTTCTATCGATCATATAAGCATAATATGGTTAATAATATGAGTTAGATTGATAATTGTGAGTGTAATAAGTATAGTAATTGTCGTTCTGCCGATCATATCTGCATAATATGGTTAATAATATGAGTTAGATTGATAATAGTGAGTGTAATAAGTATAGTAATTATGGTTCTATTGCTCATATAAGCATAATATGGTTAATAATATGAGTTAGATTGACAACAATAAGAGTAATAAGTATAGTAATTGTCGTTCTCTCGATCACATAAGCATAAAATGGCTAATAATGTGAGTTAGATTGATAATAATAAGAGTAATGAGTATAGTAATTGTAGTTCT